>NW_010265403.1:0-18719 GCF_000690775.1 Eurypyga helias
AGTTCCAGCCGGGGTTGGAAGTGAAGATGAATAGATTGCCGGGGCACGGCTCCTGGGCACTGTTCCGCGGGATTGGGAGATCAAGGACATGTCGATGGGAGGACTTGTCTACCCAGAGCTGAGAGGGGTTGTCTCTGCTGTCACAGCCGGGCTGTCTGCGTGTGAACCCGAAGGCTGAAAAGCAAGTGATAACCAGAAGACGTGCGCTGACATTTCCAGACACTTTGGAAGTGAGTCAGCTACTCAGGGACACGCCGCAGCTTCAGCTGTCTGGTATTGATAAAATGCACTTTCCAAAGGCAACATCTTCTCTGCTGATGATAAACTTCCAAATACTCCCGACCTATTAACCCCCTTGCCCAGCTGTTCAGCTGGATTTTCCCTTCTGGCATTTTGGCATGAGGAATTTAATTTCTTCCTATCCAGATCTGATATGTAAAAGTAATATTTCTAAGAAATAATACTCTTTTTTTAATTTAATTTCCTGAATGAACACCCTAAGAACACCAGTATAGATGTGGTGTGAACAATGGTCTCACAGAATCGTAGAATGAATGACAGAATGGTTTGGGTTAGAAGGGACCTTAAAGACCATCTAGTTCCAACCCCCCTGCCATGGGCAGGGACACCTTCCACTAGACCAGCTTCAGAACAACGGACATCATGGATTATGATAAAATAGCCTTCCTATGGAAGTGAATTAATGCAAATGAGGTGTTTTTATCAGTTGTGCACTGCGATGATTTTTTTTTTACAAGGTACTGTGGATTTTTTCATCATAGGGTAACCCAGATTTTATATTAATAGTTAAAATCTATTAATGCAACTAATGAGGATGGAAGAAAATACGTATTATTCTATTTAAAAGTTAAATTGCTCAGAACAATTATTTAAAAATATTTAAGTAATTTGGTACTAAATCTACAACTGGATTTACACGAATGAAGACTTTGAAACCAACAGGTCTATGAAGGGTGCAAGAATCTGTCATAGACCGCCCTCATAGTCCTAGGTGCTGCAGAGGGTACTGTCTCCCATTCCTCTCAGCTGACCAAGTTTCCTTAATTTCTTGGCACGAAGGAAGACTCAGAGCTGGCAAGAGCAAATAATTCATTGACTCCAAGGGCAGCAGGATTTCATTCTTATCTTCAACTCTTTGTTCTAACCGTTCTAACCATGTTCCTCCTAAGATTTTTTACATGTGAAATATGAATTGTATTTAGAGTGTGTGCTTCCATACATCACGGTAATTAAACGGGTTGTTTTTAATCAGCTCTGTTGCTATGTACATTCACAGTCTGAGTACATAATATGTGATGCAGAAGGCATTTCTGAAATGCATAAACATTTACTAACACTCTCCTGTCTGCTTGTTTTTTAGACAAGTGTTAAACACATTAAGACCATGCACTCCAGCTCTGCAATTTTTTCTGCTATCTAGGCTGAGTAAGTTGAAACAGTGACAAATTTAAATACAAAAATCAAGATTTGAATTCATATTTATGCTTTCAATATTATTTCCCATTTCTGGTGTAGGTATGTGTTGGTAATAATGCAGGTAACCAGGAATTTCTTAGAAATTTTGAACCGGTTTTGGGTCTAGAGTAATTCAAGCTACTTTGTGTTTCTGGCACCTTTTTTTGGTTCCTTGGGCTGCATTGCCAGGGCAGAACAAAACAGGACGTTCTGCATTTCAGCACAGTAAACCCTGAATATCGTTTCCATGTGTATATCACACAGGATTTGGCCTCTGTGGCTTCCTGACAGTTCGTTGCATCTGCTTTACATATGAATACGGTAAATGCCTTATTCACATGTATATATGTATTCGAGTACATGTTTTGCACAGAGAATCAAAAAAAGGTGTCAGCTCTTTGAACATTAACAAATAAATAGATTCAGCATTAAGCGTTGTCATACAGGCAAAACGGTGCTGCTACCAGTGACTTAACCATATCTATCCAGAAAGTACTTTGCGGGTCCGTCTATCGCTGCCTCTATCACGACAGTGTATCTAAATTAAATTTTGCCTCAGTACAGTCATTTAGGAGGACCGTTCCTTCCTTACAACACAAAGGACAGCCTTTCCAGTGTATTTTTCTATTCCTTATTAAATCAGTCATAAAGCTGACATTGCAGAGTATTATATCTGCATCCATCAAATGCAGGACAAAATCCAGCAAACCGCTTCCTCAAGGCCCTGCCTTTTCTGAGAGATTTCCAGTCAATGGCATGAGAAGAACTCAGTCTGGTGTTATTTATTTGGATAATTTAATCTCAGAGCTGGTTTTCAGAGAGCAGTACTCATCTGACCTCTCATAATGAGGAATGGCTTCTTATAACAGCAGTGTTCAGAGAGGACCGGTTCTAGCTGAAATCTTCTCATTTAGTGGAACAACTACGGAGGCAGCATCCCTGGAGAGTGTTACAACCATGAAATAATTATCTACCTCACCAGGTATGTTTTTCTTAGCCATTATTTATTTCTTTCATTTCTCTATCTGATTTTTCCTATCATGTAATGCCCTGAAAGTAAGAAATGATTGTGGTTCCAAATAAGTAGAACTGGAAAAACAAATAAATCATTCAAAAGCAGAGGTATAAATAGAAAGGAATTGGAGTTTTAATGTGATTTCGGAGTCTTACAAAAGCCAGTTAATTTGTAGGCAGTGATTTTTTTAAAAAGCAGATCTTTAATACTAAATTGGAAAAAAATAGATGCAATGATTTTATAGTCCCTTCCATATATGTACACAAACACAATTTATATTAAAATATTCCTAAATTGAGTGGCTTTGTTTCAAAGGATCTGGTTTGATATTTCATAACAGAGTCCTCATCTATTCAGAAAGCATTTCCCAGTGAAGCCAGTACAAATCCTGCTTGATTAAAGAGGACAAGAAAATAAATTAACTGAGGACAATGACCCTGTATATTTGTCAGGTATCACATTATGTCTTAACATGACCGTTCGTGTCACAGCAATGGACTAGCCAGAAAGACTTGTGGATGCAGGTCTAAGCATTCCTCTTCTCCATGTGGTTGAGGGGTCATCACTAAAAGAATGACGATCCGCTGAGGAAAGACAGCATTTAAAAAAATGGAAACACATCATTTAAAGAAATGAAAACACTTTTAAAAATCACAAGCCACTAGCTGCTACTTGCAGAACATTATAATACCGTGTCCTCTGAATACCTAATTGGATTCAACACATGATGAAAGCCACAGGTGGTTAATAGCCAGAACAGAAAGTTAATAGCCACAGGTTCCCCTACATTTGGTAACCCTTCAACTACTTCAGTGTAATCACTCCCTACAAAGAAGCACAAAACATTAATCGTCAAAAAAGCCTGAAATGGTGCAGTGCCAAGCTCTGAAGAGGAACATTTCGCTAATCCTTCTTAATACTTCTATATCCAAAAAAAAAAAAAATCAATATATTTGGTGACTGCAGGGTCTGTGTAGGTGGTAGGTAGGCTTATGGAGAAGATAAGCTTGTGCCTGAATGGACAAGGTCTTGAAAGTTCAAGATGTGTTAGCTAATGAGTGACTGGATCTCATCATTGCAGACAGTGGAATAATTAATTAGTTTGGGGGAATTTTAAGGCAGGATACCTTGCCATTAGGCCAACGGCTGATGCTGTCCTTCTCTCCCCAACAGGCATGAAAGGCATTAAGCATAGAGGGATTCTGTGATTCCCCTGCCTGAGAAGCAGGTCGTAGGGAAGCTGTCAAGGGGGGCCACTCAGCTGCTGTTGCACTCTCTCCCAACACGCATCTTTCCAAGAAGGTTTAGAGGATGCAGACGTCAGCCCCAAACTTCCTGTCAATTCAGCAGATAAACACTCTAACAAGCGAATCTGGTATGAATGCACAGAAATGTAGTAAGTGAGGCTGGAAAATATCCTGAGAGGTCATTTAGTTCATCCCGTTATTTAAAGTACACCAGGACTTCAAAGAGAAATCCTCCAGACCATACTTAGTACTAACAGCACACTTTGAGGAGCTGTTTCCTAGAGGCTGACAGTAGATAATAACTTGTTTTAGGTGAGTCGCATGTTGTCCATAGCTGGGCTATGAGCACAGCAGTCAGAAATAAGTTGGATAGACAGAGTACAAGTCTACTCTGAAGTGAAAGGAAAAATTATTTAGGAGAAAACCCAACCTACACCAGAGAATCCTGTGTCTTTGGGTGATTCCACAAAAATAGTCTCAGTTTAATTAATTGTTTGCTTTACTGGTATCTCTAGAAACTCTCAGCCTGAGAACAAAGAACCACGACTGGGAGATTGCCTCCTGCATGTGACTGCCAGAGGTACGTACCTCATCAGTCTTGCTAAAAACCCTTTTGCTGTTACAGTATGTCTGTACTCAAAAGTCATGTAATTTTTGACCATTTCTAGACTTTAGGGCCAGATGGACTCTGTTGTCATCACCCACCTGCCTCCACCTTTCCAACCTCAGTGCCTTGGTATCCCTGCTGGAAGGTTGTGGCATTCACTACAGCTCTTTCCTCTCTGAAAGAAAAAAGTGTGCACAAGAGGCAAAACACAGCCAGGGAATACGCCAGGCTCAAGGAGTTGAATAGGCTAGGTTATATATATTTTCATGAGACCTATGGGGCTCTCATCTGCATGTCACCTATAACGGGTGCTGATGGACACATGGAAATTTCGAGACCCAACTTTAAAAAAGACGGTGTTTTTTTCTCTTTTGCACAAGTCATAATTGGCTAGTGACTAACGGGAAAAATACACAGAGCAAAACAATGCAGATTTAAATCGGCATTTCTGAATGCAGCCTTGTGGCTGCTGCTTCCCAGTATGTTGAATGCCGACAGTTCCAAATACCAGAACCTAAGATTTATTTGGATTATAAATAGATGTTGCCCTGTGCTTCAGTATCAGCAGCACTCTGTTGTGTAAACAGAGAACTATTGGGTTTTGTTTCTACTTTTAAAGGTTACTTACCCACCCTTTGCTGACAGCCTTTTTCACTTGTTGGACCTCAGTCTCTCTCTGGTGTATCAACACCCCGATGGTCTGCAGAGAGGCTTCACAGGAAGCTGTTAAAACATCTCCTCTCGTATGCCCTTTCCTCCACTCTCTTGGGTGCTTTCCAGCTGGCCTTGCTACTCCGCTAGTTTTTAGCCACCCCAGTTTATTGAACATGTCTTGGGTTTGGCGTTGTCCTGATTTCTGTTGTAATACATTCTTCCCTGGAGAAATGCGTTTGCTACTAGCTTCAGCGTCTCTTATTTGTTTTACAAAAAAAAAAAAAAAAAGAAGTATTAGAAAAAATATTCTCCTTAGGTTTTTTAAACAAATAGGGGTTTTAGCACAAATTACACACTGAAACACCACCCAGCTTCTTTCCATCCTTTGCTACTAGAGTGTAAACGTTCAGCTGGTAAATCTGACCTGTTGCTCCTTTACCCGCTGCCCAATGCTCTTCGCAATGTGCTTAGGTGATGTGCTGTTTAAGGCACATCTCAACGTGTGGCTTTACTACCTTGTGATCTTCTCCAGTTAAGAACAGCAGCAGCTGCAAGACAGTCCCTTTCTTTATGCTAGGAGTAGCTGTTGGGACCTTATTTTCTAATAAAAACTACAGAATCAGCTTCTCTAAGCTCAGAGAAGCCAAGAAGGCAGTCAGGGGTTGTCCCCCTTGACACACGCCCCACCACTGCAGCTTTTTCTGCCTGAGAACAGCAGCTGCACCCGCTGCCCTGTCCCACATGGTCACCTCAGGAGGCGTTTGCTCCGGGTTAAGATACGTTTAGGTGCCTGCATGTGACCTCAGCATCTAAACTTCTGCAGTGGCTGATGGAGATCTACTTAACAAACAGTCGTGCCCAAGCAGTTTGGACACCCACCATCCGCAGGGCTTGGCTCAGCTGCTGTCACATTGGGCTCTAGAGCCATTTGCGTGCCCTGCAGCATCTGAGACCTCTTGAAGAGCTGCCAGCTACAGCCCAGGACACATATCCACTGGCACATCTCAAACTCCACTGGACCACTTCGGAGCCGGAGGCAAGCCCCCAGTGCTGTTTTGGGTGTCACAGTTACCCTGCTAGACACCCAGCTGCTATAACAAGTGTGCGAGTCTCCTGCAGGTCCTCCGTTGTATTTGCCAGCCGCAAGAGAACAGCTCAAGTACAGGCTGAGATGGTGCTAGACACCCAAGTTTTGGCAGCTGGATTGAGCACTTCTACTTTTCATCCCTGGTATTTTTGCTAGCCAAGTCTTCCTCTGGTGCCAAGCTTTGTAGTCTGCTCATGTAAATACCTGTTTACTGGGGACCAGAATGAGACCGGCAAACGTGCCCGATGTTGACCAAAAGATGTTTAGATGAGATTTGAGAGACTTCCAGTCTCCACCCATCTGCTTTTGGATTTCAGACCCGAACAGAGATGAAGATTGTGACAGAAGTTCCTGCCTAACTCTGACGATACATCATATGCAGCTCTTGCTGCCTAGCCACACAGTTGATGTCCATCCTGCCCCAGTCCAAAGTTTTGTGTCTCTCTTTCAGAAACGGTATTTACACCCCATAATTAATTAAGCTGTGGTAAACAAAAGTTGTGATTTCTTCTTTTCCCAGAAATCTGCCCATACATTTGAGTACTATTTCCAGCAACAATAAAATCCATTCTTCTTGGTGGTGTTGTAAGATTTTTTTCTATGTTATGATTTTAATAGAAGAGAATTTCTTGGTATTGCTTTTCTAAAAAATCAGGCTATTTATGTAAATGCCTGAGTACGGATTTAGGAGTCTAAGTTTAGGCACTCATTTCTGAAAACCTCGGCCAAAGGGAGAAGGTGTACTAACCTCCCAGTGCACCACGCTCCAGCGCCGTGGCACAGCGGTCCCAGTGCAATGCTCCGCACAGGGCACATAGGAGCACACCGCACTATATTTAGCAGGATGTGCCCTACTGCTCCTAAGGGATGACTGACTAAACCTTGATAACAAAGTTGGCCTGGCTCCTTTGGGACTTGTAACTTCCCACTGAGCAATAGAGATCATTAAAATGTTTTAATTATATAATTCCCTTTTGCATAGTGTTCTCATAGATAAGATTGCATGTGTGTGTCAGCCTTTCCATGATAAACTTCAGGTCCCAGGGCATTAGTCATCCAGAGCAAGCGCTCATGTTGAGATGAAACAGTGGGGAACCATTTTGATATTAAATAAACATATATAACTCAATTAGCTAAAAGAACACATCTGTAGTTTAAAGGTCCTGATGGAATCACGAGCACCCCTGCAAGAAAAAAGCTGCTCACAGTTACTGAGAACAGACTGACTCAACAGGTGAAAGCGGCACTGAATCTCCCCTTCTCCCTTTTATTCCAAAAAGCATCTCTGAATACCTACGCGTAATATTACGGTCACATAAACACCGTGATACCAGGATACTTGCATAGAAACTCTTTCAGGAATCTTAATTTGGGAGTAAGAACACTGTGGGCAGATCACATGCTTCAGGTTCTGCACAGCCCTGTTTTCTTGCTTAAAAGGGAAAACTGTGGAAAATGAAAGACAGCCACCTATAAGTATTTAATTTCTTGTTGCTGTTTCAGATTTTATTGAAACTGGACAAATATAAGTATCTCTCTTTTGGCCCTGAGAAGTTCTCTAAAAATGTTTTAGCCCAAAGAAATTAAGAGAGAGTTTGAGTTGTTTCTGGATTCTCGTGGCAGCTGAAACACTTTTAGATTAGCACGTAGAAAGTATCTCAATCAAACACCTTACTGTTTTTTCAAGGAAAACATTCTGCTGCTGCTGCTGCTCCTGGTGAAATCACACCTCGTGGTAGCTGAAACACTTTTAGATTAGCATGTAGAAAGTATCTCAATCGAACACCTTACTGTTCTTTTAAAGGAAAACATTCTGCTGCTGCTCCTGGTGAAATCACAAGGAACTGCATCTCAAGGTGAACTTCACAGACAGTTCTACCATTTTACTAGACTGGCCCATCACAAGACACTCCACTTCTCTCTTATTTTACATCTCCATCAGCAGTCAAATGTGCGATGCTCACAGAAGAAAGAACATCACTGCTGCAATGCGCTTTTAAAGCCACACCGTGATCTTGTTTGTGCTGTACTTTGTAACAATTATGTTTAGGAAGTCTTAATTTAGGTAACCCTAAACCTCCAAGCCTCTGGTGGCCTTTTCTACTGTAGCTCCTTCCGTGTTCTGGTACATGTAGAGCTTAAATATTTTACATCTTAACCGATCATCCCTTTCCAGTTAATTTCCATGCCCACCAGGCAGCATATTGCCTTTTCTGCAACCAGCAAAGACCTAGCTAGACAAGGGACAGGCAGTTTCACCCAGGAAAACACCCAAACTGGTAACAATAAAACACTAAAATACTGGGGAGGGAAAGATAATTACATGCACTGCATAAACCAGACAGAGGAAAGATCATTACCTTTCAGAAAGCTGAGACTGGTGGATTGGGGACTCTTTAAAAAAGAAACACGTTAGTGAAGGATAAACTCATCCCTCTGGTCGTTTTCACTATGACACAGGCAGCTATATTCAGTGGGAATTAATATTTTGTATTTTGTGCGGTGTGTGAACTGCATACAGCTATTGGTATTCCCTGTGGAGCCCAGACTGCCTGACTGGGGACTCGGTGGGGTAACACCCTTCTCTCCAGTACCTCCACAGCCCCTGCGAGTGAATTTGGCTTGTCAGGACATTTAGAAACAGGAATGCAGCTAATTAGCCTTTTTGCGAGCACACGCATTTTTGAGAAGAGAGATAATGAGGGTGCTTTAGCCTTACATGTGCTCTGTACATGTGATCAGTCTAACAGAAAACCTCGGAGTACTAAGAGCCAATCTTGGGAAATACTGAGAGAAGACCAACGCACACCTCACAGCCTGTATGTGCTGCCCACCGAGCTTGAAGACTTGACTACTGACATTCAGAAAGAGAGTACAGTACAGCCAAGAGGGTCGTCTTCAATTGTGCTCCTGGCAGAGCTATTATTTTTATAGCAGAATTGACAGAGCAGTGAAAAAAATAAGTGGAAAGGCTCCGGCAAGTTAGGTGGTGTTATTATTAAAAGGAACTTCTTGCACAAGCACGCACATGAAAAGATACGTTGATAATGACTTACTCATCACCTAAATACCTTATTTAGGGTCAAGTCAGGTTGATCAGATTGATTTTGTCTTTGAAAGTCTGATTCACTCTGACAACTATGAAGGTCAACCTCCAGCTCTTTGATATGTAACAGAGTTGGGAAAGAACAGGAGAGTAAGGAAGGAGAGCTTAACACGAAAGATGCCAAAAAAAATTCAGCATGCAATCTCACAGTTCAAAGCAGCAGTAGCCAAGGTGAGCAACAGTAGAAAAGTGATATTTTTACCCCGGTATTTGGGAAAAGAAAAAGGTACAGGTAAGATCACACACTTAGAGGTCTCTCTAGCACTTCCTTTTTATATCAGAGGGCTTCTGAACTTTTTTCATCCCCTCGTCTAGGAAGCTGATGCTGTGAAATTGTATATTATTATTAGTCCTCAAACTTCTACTGGGGAAATTGTGTGTGTGTCACGCTAATTGGATCCATACATATATACTCGCAGTCAAGCGAAGGTAGCCTAGGGCACAGTTCTAAGAGCAGATAGTTCTGAGCTACCTTCCCAGTGGAGAAAGTAAAACGTGGTCTGTACGCCTGGAGTCTCAGAAAGGACTGTGTAACCTAGAACTGCAATGCTTGGGTCTTGATTTTCATCTGTTCCACCTGTCTGACCATTACTCGAATAGTCACTTCTCTTACAGTGGCATGAACAATGTTTTTCATTATGCCAAACCTGGCACACTAGTAAGCTTTTTTGTTAAGCTTAAAAATTTAAATAATGAAAAACAGGGTGGCAAGCGTTGCCTATCTGTCAAAAAATGTCCTCCGTATTTTCGGGATGACATTTAGAGCAATCTGGCTCAGTGGAGGCCAGGACAGCGCCCCCATATCCTCAGCACCAAGAGGCTTTACCATCCTTTAAAGTAAAATATTTAAGAAAAAAAGTCATAGCTAACATTTCTAATTATAATAACTGAAAAAACAAAGTTTATATGGACCTGGACTAGAAAATAAAGTTTAAATGAACGTGAAATCTCTTGTCGGAAAAGATACCATGCCTATTGCCTGAACACAAAAATAGGAATGCAGTAAGGTAGTAATGTTTACATCAATATAATACCTAACTGCAAAAAATACTGATTTAAGGATTTTATCAGACAAGGAAAGCACATAATTGGAGTACATCAACTGCTAGCTATCTAAGGCTTCATATTACCGACAATTTTCTTTTTTCAAATGTATAATTTCTCACATGAAAGAGGAGTAATACAAGTTGCTTATTTTCATTTCTTCTACTCATAAAATACCCATAGGGACACTGAAGGTAAGATCTTCAGGTATTTCTGAAAGCTTTCAATGCAATTTTAGCCCTAGAGAAGATGCATAGCTCCATTTTTGGCATTTTCCTAGGGAAAAGAGCACAGGCACCTAGTTTACATCTTCGGGCAAGTTGTGGTGTGGACACGCCTGCAACAAGTTACACATACAGACTGAACAGGGGATGGGAATTTCCCCATTAGCTTAACACGGTCGCAGAAAACGGTGCTGAGCAGCTGACCGCGGGTCTTGTTCGGTTTCACTCTCCCACTGCCCCAGGAGTGGAAGAAAACCCAGCAGCACCAGCGCACCCAAGGCTTGTGAATGCCGCCCCGCCAGCTGCGCAGCGTGGCCCTGGCACTGCCAACCGCTCTCCCACTGCAGACTCCAGGGACAGGTTTTGGAGTTACCAGATCCACCTGTCGTAGTTTAACTCCTCCGGCTAGCAAAATACCATGAAGCCACTCTCACAAATCCCCCTCCCCTCCTGCAGTGGAGGGGAAGAATCGGAGGAAAAAGAAATAAGGAAGCTCGTAAATTAAGAACTACTTACTAATTAAATCTAAATTGATATATACAACTAATAATGAATAATTAAAAGAAAATAAAACATATGATACAATATGATACAATTATGATACGGTCAGCCACTGACCAATGAGTGACAGTGAATCTTGTCACTTTTAGAGGAGCCCCTATGGAATGAAATACTCCCTCGGTCAGTTGGGGTCAGGTGCCTGAACTGTGTGTCCCAGCACTGCCTGTAGCGAGACCGCGAGAGCTGGGAACGCAGCTGCAGGATCAGAAGGGGAGAAAGACCTTGAATTCAGTGCAGGCATTCCCCAGCGCCAGCTGAGAACTTATCAGTGCTGCTCTCTGCATCCAGGAACAGCCTCCTAGCAGCCACGGTAAAGAGAGTTAACTCTTTCCTGGCTGAACCCAGCACACCACCTCTGCCAGAACTTTTTTTTGTCATCTGTTCTCCATTGGAATAACATTTCAAGGCTCTGTCTATACATACTGATCCCCTTGCAGTACAAAGATCATTTCCCTAGTTTGCATGCCCTCCCACCAGGGCTGCTGCCTGCAGCACAGCTCACAAGTTGCCCCCATTCCCCAGGCAGCAGACTCTGAGATGTGGTTGATCGTGAGCTGCACACCGAAACGTTTATTTACCACCCAGCTCATCATGGGATTTTTATAACTTAGACTGTTTATACAATGTCCTTCCTTCAAGACTTCGTAATTCCTGTGGGTGGAAAAGAATGTGTGCGTTTTGAAGATCTTGATCATTTCTTACGCTGTCTTCCAGATGCCACCACGTGGTCCACATTGTGGTGCCCACCCTGGGCACACGGTAGCAGCAGAAGCCTTACCCGTGTTGCAGAGAGCAAGCACTTCCTTCACACTGTGAAACACAGTTCATCATGCTGTGAGGTTTCTCTTCCCTGTAGGGATCAACGTTCATCTCAAGATTAGCTGTACCCCATTTCCCAAACCTCCTTCTGAGACATCCATCTTACTCTTGAGACATCCAGTTCTCACCTGTGGCCAAAGCCATCTTCTTTTTTAAGATTTTTAATTTCATTAGAGTTCCAGGTGCCCTGGCCATTCTTTTCCAGGTTGCTGCCAGTTTAACAGGCATACTTTGGTTCCCCAGGACAGCAGTGAAAAGCTCTAAATAAAACTTAATCCAGAAGAGGCTTAAAATAGCACTGTCCTGGGAAGCTAGATTTTTGTGCTCATTTTTACATTTTGGAAAACCCACTGCTTCCTTGACAGGAGAAACAAAAATATTATTTTCATGAAGGTTTTTTTTCCCACTTGGTTTGGATTTTGTGGGTTGTTTTGGGTTTTTTTTAGAATCATAGAATTGTTCTGGTTGGAAAAGAACTTAAAGATCATCGAGTGCAACTGTCAACCCAGCACTGCCAAGTCCACCACTAAACCATGTCCCTGAGCGCTACATCAACTTATTTCTTAAATCCCTTCAGGGATGGTGACTCCACCCCTTCCCTGGGCAGCTCATTCCAATGCCTTACAACCATTTCCATGAAGAAATTTTCCCTAATATCCAATCTGAGCCTCCCCTGGCACAACCTGAGGCCATTTCCTCTCATCCTATCACTCATCACCTGGGAGAAGAGACCAACCATCACCTCTCTGCAACCTCCTTTCAGGTAGTTGTAGAAGCTGTAGCAGCTTTCAGGAAGCTGTATTCGTTACAGAGTCAACACCATCCTTTCAGCACAATGAACCACAATAGCAACTTGACAGGAAGGCCACCAAGGCACAAGTTGTGTTAAGAACATAAAGCCTAACTAGGGATGCACAGCTACCACTGGCTCCCAGAGATGTTCTTCCCCAGTAATTGCAACAGTCAAGCTAGAAGGGGGTATCGACATAGCTGATACGAGATACTCATAATCTGACCAAAGATGCTTCCTAGAAGCAGTTTTCATAGAGCACGCATTCTTACTGACAGCACCAGCTACTTCAGATATCAGGCTGGTTCCTAAATACACGACAGCAGCTAATAGTTATCACTGGTCATCCCTGCCCAATTCTAAACCACAATCAAATTTTTCTCCCCCCGGCCCAACAACGATGGACCTCCAGTTGCATTCGTGGTTCCCAGTGTGATAGCAGGCTGATAAACACCACATCAAGCCACTGAAAGCGGAGCACTTCAGAAAGGATCACGACCAAACCGTTTGCTTCATCAGCCATTGGCGTTCCCCTACACCCGCTGAACACTGTCATACAGCTCTGCTGGTGACCCAGAGCAGGTGAGCACGCCTCCACCACGTCACTGCTAAGGCACACTGTCCAAACTGCTGCCAGTCTGGAGTGACCCAACAGGAATTACATTGAGACAGAGCTGACAGCTCTCCCAGAAGCCAGTGTTGCCTGAGTTTTAGAAGCAGCAGCTACTGGCACCCTGACATGAAGGAATAGCAGCAACCTAAAACTCAGCCATGCCTATAGCTTTTGCCTCTTTATCTGTGCAGTAACTTGAAAGATACTGGCAAGGTGGAAGTAGTCAAGTGCAATGGTGGCTTCTTTTAGAGCCATATTACAGGCATGCTAACAACCATCCTTTAAACACATGTGTTCCTATATCCCATAAAATCAAAGACACTTCAGAGACAGGAGAGTGAAACCCTGGAACAGGCTGCACAGAGGTGGTAGAATCTCTGTCCTTGGACACAGAACCACAGAATGGTTTGGGTTGGAAGAGACCTTAAAGATCATCTAGTGCCAACTCCCCTGCCATGGGCAGGGACACCTTCCACTAGACCAGGTTGCTCAAAGCCTCGTCCAGCCTGGCCTTGAACACTTCCAGGGATGGGACATCCACAGCTTCTCTGGGCAACCTGTTCCAGTGCCTCATCACTCCCGGTGCAACTGTTCAATGCCCCGGGCAGCCCATCATAGCTCTGAGTGGAGCTGCTCTAAGCAGAAAGATGCACCAACTGACCTTGGGAGGCCTTTCCCAACCTGCATTATGCCACAATTGTTTGAAAGGTAATCCACTTAACCTGGCACGTACTTAGGATGAACTAGATCTGCTCGTACCCTACAGACACGGGGCAGTCCTGTTCTCCAGCTACAGAAAAGTACAATTCACAGGGACAGAGGCAATCTCCCTAAGCCTACCCTCAAAGTTACAGAGCATTACAACCTCACAATTATTAGTAAGATTTTGAAGCTTTTATAAGCACTTCAGTATCTTCAGGGTTTTTTTGGCTTAATAGTGTCTTGTTTAGCTTAGATCAAATTAGCAGTCAACTGCCAGAGAATGTGTCTGATTAGTCACTGTAAACCTTTACAATCAGTAGATAAATTCTAGCACTGCACTAGTAACACTAACTGTGCCACCCTCCACTTTACTATTCGCTCTACAACACCCTCAAATTCTCTAATATACCTTTTTTTTTATGCTAAAGATCTGATTGCTTTACTTACCCTAATAACTGACAACAAGCTGGCTTTGGTCACCTGAAAGACGAGGCAATGTTGGAAGATTACCAAGTCTAAATCGTGACTGACACACATATGTTGATTTCATGGGCAGTGTGATAAATACACAACCACTTATATATCTCCATGCTTAGAAATCTTCGTTCTTGTCAGGAAATTTGATGTTTCATTAAGCTGTAGCAAAGAAAAGACACTGAAAAAAAAAATCTATTAGATGAAGGTGCTAAATTCAACTAAGACTGCTTCTAAGCCCCTGAAACTGCAGAGGGCAGTGTTATCTTCTCTACATAGTAAAAACTGTCATCCTTAGATAGTGACCAGGAATCAGATTCCTTTATTTCTAGATGTATTACAGTCAACTTCCAGCAGCTGACAGCAAAGATAGAGCATAATGAAGTCCTCAACATTCATTTCCACCAGGGTTTAATCTAATCCTAATCATTTATTATAAGATTAATTTGCTCCACTAAAGCAAGATGAGGAAATTCCTACAATAAAGACAAGGTATCACTTTCTCATAAGGATTAAGGGCATTTAACTCACCTTCCAAGTACTAACATAAACCACATACAAATAAAAGAGGCTAACAGCTCAAAGATCTGCATATTGATCAACTCAATGTACATTTACTGGAAGTAAGAAGCATGCTAATACAGAACACATAATCCAGTCCAGACCACCACAGTGCAATGTAAAAACTGCTTTATTGTCTGCAGTTAACAGGCTACAATTAAATTATGATTCCAAGCATTAAGCCAGCTGCTTATAGTATAAGCTGCCATCATAGTCACATGGAATTGGACGAAGAGATGCTAGTCACCGCCTTGAACCGGAATCATTTCTACTTCTTGGGCATTGAAGCGACACCCAGCTCGTAAAGAACATAGACTGTTCCTGAATTAAGAGACAGAAAAGATGTTTTCAGAATGGTAAACAGAATTTCTTTCAAGTCAGCTTTCCTTTCCCAGTTTGTTCCAGAAGAAATATTGACAATAAGCAGCTGCAAATTCAGACACAACACATTTCCATAGCCATGTATGAACTACTAGGGGGAAGGCAATTCATATTTTAGAGGAAAAAAATCTTTAGTTGTTCACACATAGACTGCACAGGAAATAAAAGGGGAGAGGCATATTTATAGAATTTACACATATGATCATAAAGTAATGGTTACTCATTTGTATCAGAACTGAAAATCCATTAGATCAACAGGGTTAAGTTGGCAGCTATTACAAAACCATGTAACAAGCAACATAAAGGTTAAGTGTAAATAGTATCCACGCTTGGATACATTCTGCTAGCTTGCACAGTATGTGGAAGCTCAGCACATCAAGTATCACCTAGAACTAAAGAGTCAGGCTAGTGACAAAACCGGTAATTAGAGCACATACAGATACATTTTACTCCTCTTCAGAATAAGCTTTCTCATCATACATGAATTCTGGAGGAGTATTCAACCTACAGTTTTAGTAGCTGGGGGAGGTGAAAAAAGCCATCTAAAGAGCTAAACTTGAGAAAGCACAAATACATACTATGTTCAGATGTTGGTTTTGGGTTTGGGTTTTTCTTTTCCCCTCTCTACATGCATTTTGCATGTTCTAAAGAAAAGACTGAAGGAACTCCCTGACTAATTTACAGAGGAAATGCCAGTCATGTTGGAGATTGTACCAAGAAAAAGTATTTTAACATTAGCAGGTTGGAAACTGTACCAAAGCATAAATATTCTAGTATTAGCCTTACCAAAAACTGCAATACCCATGGTGACTCTATACAACAGGGCATCCATTACACCACCTTTAAGATGCACTGGGATGCCATTATCCTCCTAATGGAAACAACAGACAAAGAGAATATTTAAATACAGTTCTTGGAATATTGTGTTAATGTAACTAGAATTACCCATAATAATAATTACTTCCCCAAAATACCTTCCCAACTCCCAGAAGACACTGACCCTTATTTAGATTCCGCTTTGTCTTTCAAGCTTTCCCTCTGGTATCAGGTGATCACTCCCTAGATATGCACATTCATTTCTAAAGCAGTGATTGGCAGATGCCTAAACGCTTCTGACATCAGTTGCCAGCCCCTCTGGGTGCACAGGACATCACTATCGTTAACTTCCCACCGTCTCCAGAACAGTTAATCCCTGCTACAGGGAGCGGCAAGGGGAGGAGCCTCTACTGTCACCTGGTGTGATACAGGAAATTGTTTTGCTCCACCTGAAGTAAAACTCCTAGACACCAGATCCATGTGATCTTTACCCTCGTCAGTGAGTTCATACTGCTCTGGAATACAAGCCTGCCTCCAGTGCTAGTGACCGGCAACACAGCCCAGCCTAACTTGCTGCCCCACGAGAAAGGAATGGGAGGAGGAAGACATATGGCCAGGGTGATCTGCCAGCAGAAACTGAACCTCTGACCTCACCCATCACCAACATCCTGCTTCCCCTTGGCTCACGATGAATACTGAGCTCCTTAGCAGCGTCTCAACAAGACTGGCTTTCTCTTTCAGGGGAAAGGAAAGCAACAAGACACAAAATACTATTAAACTGGGGCATCTAACATACTTTTTCCCTTTCACATTGCTGAAGCCCAGTCTACTGTATCTTCAGTATGATGCTGCTGCTCCAGGCCATGGCTCACAGCTGGCAATATGCTCTTGAGTATCCACCGCTTTAGCATCTGAACTCCTAGTTCTTACTAGGTGGCCCTATCAATCAGGAAGAGAGTAATTCAGAAATTATTTTAAAATATTCAATAATTTTTAGGAGTGAATCCAATCCCTTACGACTTTCACTGTTTTCCTAACTGAGAAGTACAATAATTTCACATCCTGATTGAGAATTATGGGGCTCATCTGTGACGCGTGGATACTGCTGTAAGATCACAGGTTTAACTTTTCCCTGTACTTCTGACCTCTCACGTGCTGTTTTTCTATTTTTTCTTAATACATTCTCCCCTATCTCATCTCATTTCAGAGTACTTTGTCTTTATCTTTGTGCAGTACCTATGACTCAAAAAAAAAAAACACCCTCGGGGACAAATCATTTCACAGGGTAAAAAAGCCTAAATAGTCAGCAAGTCAAGTAATACTCCTCCTCTCTGTAGAAAGTAACCACTGATTCCAAACACTGCAGTCATACAGCTGATTTCAAGAAGTCACCTCAGATGTAAAGAGGACTTTCACCGGTTCTCCAGAAACAAAACATATGCAATTACAGCCTGCTCAAACCTTGTCATCCTACTAACATTCTACTATCAGTGCTCGCTCAATACCTGAAAATGCTTCTGCTTCTCAGGGACTCTATTTTGTAACTGCCTGCGCGAAGCAGTGCTTATGGTCCTCTGGGAAATCTGGTGAAAACCCTGAAATAAAAGATAAAAGGGTATTTTAAAAACAGTGAAATTTTCCAGCTATATCCACACTGGAGTATAAATATTTTCTTTTTAAAATAAGATGGAAGAAGGAGGACCAGGAAAATGTGGAAGTATTAAAAAGGAAAAAAGAAAATCACAACACAAACCACCAAAACCCACTTTTTAATTGAGACAATCTTTCAACAGACTACATAAAAGACTGATTAACCGGTTACGTAAAAAGAGAACAACTCCAGATAATGAGTTTTATTAAAATACAACAAACTTAGGGATCTGCAGCATAACTTTCATAATTAACACACTTTTGGGGGAACAACCCCTCAGATCTCCGTTTTAGGCACAGATTTTCTGTGTCTGCCTCTAGCGGTAAAGGCGTGAATATTTAAGACAAACGTGTCCGTGCAGACAACGATCTCCTCTCACCTGCAGTTCACCTGCTAGCCACCCGCACAGGAGCTCACCTTCACAGAGGTGAAGGAGGCACCCACACACACCGTTTAAAGACACCCTACTGCCTCCTGAGCTAGAATCCGTTTCTGCAGTCGGATCGTATGTGTGCTCGTGAGCACGGGTCTGGCAAGGAAATCCAAGGCAATCCAATTCTCCCGATGGCTCGAAGCCTGTCTCCGTTAACACGTCAAGGCGCCAAGAGCCCACGTACCTCTAAGCTGCCACCAGCCCCCTTTCAGCAACACGGACCCTCCCTCGCAAAATTACCACCACGAAAAACGCAACCACGGGGCAAACCCCCAGGTGACGGTGGTTGCAAGCAGCGGAACACCACCCCTCCTCCCCTCACCTATCCCACATAAACAGGCTACAGATTCTCCTTCGTTAGAGCCGTATTATGGGAACGACGTGGAGTCACTGACTCAGCTCCTAAAGCTCAGCACTAGGTGGAGCGAGCGGGCCAGGACCCGAAACGGAACGCTTCC
>NW_010265404.1:0-12794 GCF_000690775.1 Eurypyga helias
CGCGGCTGGAGTGGGGCGAGAAGCCACCACTGAAACCGCGCAGGGGAACGGAAAGGAGCCCGGCCGGCCCAGGCAGGGAGCACGGGCACTGGAGCACATCTGCAGCGATAAGAGGTTTGGAAAAAAGTCCCTGGGGAGAAGAGGGGGAACTGGGTTTGTTGTGTCTAGAGGAGAAGGCTGGAAGTAGGGCAGAACATGATAACGCACTTGCAGTGCAGGGGGGTTGTTGTTAAGAGAGACAGTGATTACATTGCTGGAAGGACAAAGATAAGATCGAATCGTCTTAATTTTCAGGAAAGAAAAGATGAAAGGAAAGAAGAAAAAGACTAGGTGTTGCAAAAACCTTCTCTGAGTAAGGCAGTGCTGGAATAGATTACCTGGGGAGGTGGTGGAACCCACTTCACCGGAAGCTGTAAGGAGTTGAGCAAACGTCATGATGTTCTCTCAGACGAGGGTAGCCTGCCATGCTGTTTCTCAACTTTGGAAAGTAAAAGGCCATCTAACCTTTTCAAAAATGAAGTAAAAAAAACCCAAACACACCATGTCATATGGGTCATTACATTTATGGGTGATAAAAATCTTGCATTTGGATAAAATAATACTATAGTTTTACAAATCCTAATTTTACTACTAAAACTGCAAGCATTAAAATTCAAAATATTATTTGGATAGCAAACTTTGATCTTTCCTCTCAAAGGTATTGCCTTGCAGTTCCTGAGCAGGTAAATGCTGACAAGACCTTTCTGTCATCCAAGTTACCTCATTGCACCTCCATCCTGCTACCCCCCTTTCTCCTCTGTTATCTCCTGCATACACTGGTTGTGTCCTGCAGGGAAGGCTGCCTACTTCTGTTCTTTGGGGCACTCTTTGTCCTATTGAAATGCTTGCGGGCTGAGCCAATCTCACAGCAAGATTATAAGGTCATCTCTCCACCATCTGTGGTTATGGGGCCATAGGATACCTCAGGCACTGGAAAAAAAACAGATCATATGGTTCTTTTGGGACCCACCATAGAGCAGAATACTCACAGCGTACAGGACATACTAAGGCATGCGGAACTTCCCAGGCACTCAGGGGATATTAAGTCCATCAGAACAACTTAACTCCAATACTTAAAGGACACAGAGTTAGGGAGGTTCTCTTGAGATGTTGCCTGGGTGTCTCATGTTAGTCATCTAATTGGATGCTGAATTTGGTCCAGCCTTTCCCCTCCAAATGGTCCCACTACCAATAACTCCAATAAGCTTGGCCAGCCAACCAGTTAATGCTAAAGGCACAGCGGGTTAAGGCTGTGTGCTGACTGGGCAGCTTGCTGGCAGTCCCTGAACAACACTAGGAGGTGTTCTTCAGTCCATCCCATGCAGAGTGTAAACTACCCTGACACTGCCCCACCATTTCCTCTGCTGGGAAATAAATATGCTGCAGAGACACTGGTGACTGGTGATGCTGCAGTAGCTTGCTAGAGCTTAGTGACTCTGGCTCATATGCTGCAGTAGCTTGGTAGAGCTTAGTGACTCTGGCTCATAGGGATTTGGGTGATTTGGTGAGACAGTTGTCTCTCCAGTGCTTTGATATCCACATAGCTTGTGAGCTCAGGCACAGTGCTACACGTTAGTACAGGGAGACCACATCCGTTGGGTACACAGGATAAAAGGTCCTCTGGGAGATGGAAATTCTGGGGAGTGTGGTGCAGGTTGTGCTGCAAGGCTTCACCCTCAGGACCAGCACAGGGCCAGCCGTGGCAATGCTGAGCCACAGCTTATAAGCCTTGCTGGGTCTGATCTGGCTTTGTGGGGAGCCGTTCAGGTGCCTCTTCAGCTGTAGCCCAAAACTTTTGGCTCCATCAGAGCACGTTATCTTGGGCCCTTCCCCATGTGCTTCCAGACCCAAGCTGAGTCTGAAACAATCTAGGCATATTCCTGCCCATAAACTCTGTGAGGATATGATGGGCCTTCTCTGAGTCAGCTCTGGTACCTCTGAACTCCAGGCATAGCATATCCACAAACTGGATAAGCTACCTAGACACATCAGAGGTAGCTCATTTCATTAGCACTGAAAGAGGATTTTGAGTGTTCGAACTCACGTACAGATACTATCTATCGAGGACATCGTGTCTTTGCAAAATCGACTGGGGAGTAAGGCTTATCAGTGTTTTATGAAGAACGTGCCAGCCTAGCAAGAGGCAGGCACGCTGGTCAAGGGCTCTGGAAGCATGTGTCCAGTTCTTATGTCTGCTTCCGGCCTGATGGGCTGCTTTGTGCAAGTCTCTTCACCCACAGCTGTCTTCCCCATCTTAGTTCTTTCCACTTGTTTAACTGTGGCATGCAGCTGTTGGTGAGAGGCACTCTGTAAAACAGAGGGATAATGGTGAAGGCTGTGGAAGAAGAAAACCCATGAATTCCAGTCTGCAAGCTCTCCACCCAGGAATCTTTCATCTGAATCATCGATTCATGGCTTTCACTCTCATAAATGCTGTTCTTCTTGTAGTGCTTGAGGGAATAACCATATCTGGTGAGTTTTTTTCCCCCTCTGTTCCAGCTGATGATGGCATTCCTCCATCTGAAAATAAGGAGACCTATAATCTAAAAATTTATATGAAAGTGAACACACTGACTTTTAGATTCACCAACAGAGCCCAGATGGGAGAGACACCCCTTAGGTTCTGCGACTGTGGAAATGGTTTTGGTGGGAATTCTGACCTGACTCAGCATCAGCTGGTTGACACAGAAGAGAAGCCTGATCTGTGTGCTCCTTGCAGGAAGAGCTGGAGCCAGGATTCATCCCTTACTCAGCATCAATGAACCCACCTCAGCAAGAAATCAACACCTGAGTAGAGCACGGTTACGGTTAGTTCTGCAGGGCAGGCATCCACTCTTGCACCAGAGATGGGGTAAAGGTGGAGGTATCCAAGCCACCTTTTGGAGTCATGCAGGGAACATGAGGAACAATCTCAAACACTACAGAGAATAATCTGACAATGCTCCAGTGCAGTGGGGTAACAGTGGCTGGATGTGAGTACCCCACTAAAATGATGGGCCTTGGAGGCCATGTTTGTTTTGTTAGATGAGGGAGGAGTAGGCACAGGGAAGGGAGAACCTTGAAAAGGTGAGGGAGAAAAAGAACAGGTAGAAAAAAGAAGCAGGGTGAGTGGAGTCAGCAAACGGCATCTTTGGGGTGTTAAGAGTCTGGGTGCTGGGTTGGTAGTTAACTTGGGCATCTGGAGCACCTCCCCAAAACAGAAGAAGGTAACTTTATCCTTGTTCTGTTCTGAGAAAGCATAGGACAATGTATTCCAGAGTTGTTATGAATCATTATTTGCACTTCATTAGTCACTGTTAGCTGTGGCCTGTAAGTACTTCAGATCCTCGACTACGCAAGACTTTACAGGGTTTGTTTCCTTCACCTTCTGTCCTTTGACAGAAGTCAAACATCTAGATCTTATATCCACCGACTTACAGCTGTGACAAGCTAACCTCTTACCAACATTTTGGTCTTTGTTTCTTTATTTACTCAGATGCTTTGGGGACTGCAACTCACCTGCCCCAGGAGATGCGAACGTTTCAGAAGAGACAGAAGAGACTCTTACTCTGACAAATGCACTGCAAGTACAGGACAAGGATGTGATCCATACCTCATCCAGTTTACAATCTAAGCCTCCAGTGTAACGTAGCAAGGTTTTTTGCTAAGGTAGAAAAATAATTCTTTTACAGGGTCGTTCTGCTTTCATGTTTTACTTGCATATTATTCTTGTGCCATTCTTAATTAAAAGGAAAGACAAGTAAAAATATCACACAGTGTGAGTCACAAAAAAAACCCCCTCCTTTTTGTGTGTTCAGGACAAAAGCTTACTTCACAATAAATGTGGCTTTGCTCATACAAAACAATCCAGCTTCAGTCTGCCCTCCCAACAATAGCACCATAGCTCCAGACAAACAATACTTCCCCACCCCTGTGTGTATGGTTGTATTTCTCTGCAAGCTCACATCCATCTTTGCAACCCATCGTATGGGAAAGGTTTCGTTTTCCATGACTGAGGGCAACGAGGAGCATGGGGAATCCTCTCCTGGTATAAAACAAGCCAACATTACAGAGGTTCTTTCAGGAACATATGGTCACTTTTCTGTTATTAAATTTGTGGCCATTATAAGATAAAGTTCGGGGCCTTCAGGAAAGCCACCATGGGTGACCTAGCTGGGTTTTGGTCTTGTGTTACCATGCGCTGGAAAAGAACATACATTTTCAAGGCCTAACAAGGTCACTGACATTAAGAATCAGAAACTAGGTGAGAATTGGGTTACAGTAACGGTTTGGTCCCACAGAAGGTGCCTGTGACCAGGGCTGTGCCCCCCAGGTAGACCCTGCCAAAGTATGTTATCCTGGGCCATCACAGAGCAGGTGTTTTGGAGAACCATAGCATTAACCTCATTGCAATTTTTGGAGTAAAGTGCGGGTTCGCTGATGTATGGTCAGGATTGGATGTTGAGGATGGCAGGATGGGGTGGGAGATAAGGGGCCAACCTTGGCCCTGCTTCTGCAGGGTAGGGAAGGAAGAGGGAGCAGGCAAAGCCCAGAGGTTTCTCCTATTGTTGTCAGGAATGGCAGAAATAACTGTTGTGCTACGGGAGAGGGTATCCCCAGGCAGTAGGATTTGTTTCCTGTGCCCGACAGCCCCTCTCTGTCCAGGCAAAGACTGTTTCTTTGGGCTACAGCTGATCTCTACCATCCACAGACCCGGAGTGAGCAGCCAGTCTGCAGCCCCACACATCTCCCTGATGCTGTGAGCCAGCTTGACTCATGTGCCCTGACCTGAACGAGGGGCTCTTGTGTCCTTCTGTGGCTAAAATCACAGAGGCTTTATTTTTAAAAAGCTGCAACTGTAGTGAAACGGTAGCTCTTTCTTGAACGTGCTCGCAGAAAGCCTCGGTAGTCACCCAGTGCTACTGCTTGCCTGACCCTAACAGAAAATACCTGAGGGAGGAAAAGGTAAGCGGATTTTTCAGCCTGCTAGCATGACAGTGTACAGACCTCACTGATCTACGGGGGCATGTGTAAGAGCATGGTATTTGTGTTAACGGTATCTCTCCCAGAGACAGCCAGCACCACACGCTGAAGCTTGGCCATCTGCAACCGCGGGGTTCGCCCCGTGCAAAGGCACTGGGCGGGGAGGATGGCACAGGTCTGCTCTGTTTGCCCTCCTCTGCAAAAACCAAGCTGATGAAAAATTACTATGTCTATCTCATTAAAAGTTACGCTGTTACGCATAATTATATCCACAAGAAAAGAAAAAACGTGCCAAAACAAAACCTCCAAACTCTACATCCAGGTTGCAGGGAGAATTCTGAACTTCTGAACTTGTAAGTATTCTCTCTCACACCATTCAGGAATCTCTTAATATAAGCCAGGGACTTTTGTGTGCAATCTGTTAATTAACAAGGAACCATCCTTATTGGTGCATGGGACAGATTCATTTGTTGGCGGGCTGTATTTTGCGTGTAGCCAACAAGAGGAAGGGAAGCGAAGGGCTGGTCTGAGTCATTACTACTGACCTATACCACAAGCAACAACACTTGGGTGGACATTATCCTGTGAGCATCTCAGCAAGGAAGAAGTAGCTTCCTAGCACAGTGGTTTCCGAGTGAGCAGGGACGGGCAGGATGGGGCTGAGGCAGAGGCAGTGCCGCTGTTTCGTGCACAGGGGAAGGCTTCTGAGCATCATCCTCCCACCTCTGCCGCACACGCTAAGGTGCTGCAGCTGCCTTCGTGGGTCACAACCTGCACACGTGCATGTGCAGTGCCTTTTGCTTCTACACAGCAAGACCCTCCCTTTCAGGTTGAACCAGAGGACTATTTGGCAAGATCCTCGAAGGCTGCATGCTTCTCCTTTCATTTTTCTTCTCCATGCTCAGTTTTGCTGAGGCTTTAACTATAGCCCACTGATTGAGCAGCTCTGGACCAGAACAATATGGCCTGCAGTGGTGTGACTTTGTCCATATTCCACCTTTCCCTTACAGTAATTTATTTCTAGAGCTCACCGTTGAGCAGAAAGTCTGAAGAAATGACCACAGGATAACTGGCCTACCTGAATCTGAAGAGAGCAGAAAGGAGGAATATAGTTTCCTAGTTGGCCTGGTAGCAGATTTACTTGTTGTCAGCATCCTTTCTGAAGAGGGCTTTGAGTGTCCTACACACAAAGCTGTCCTCAGTTATTGCTGTGAATGCCTCCCTCTCTCTCTCTCTCTCTCTGTATATATATATATATATATGAAAGTACAGAGACAGACTCTGCTGAAGTTCTTGCCTTGGCAAATGGAGTGGAAGTATTTTAAGAGTCCCAGTAGCCTTCTCCTGGGTTTCTCCAAGGATGCTGGGGGAAGAGAAAATCAGAAAATAGCCATTGTCACTGATCTTCTCTGCTTAGGCCTTTTCTCTCTCCTAAGGAAGGAGGGGAAGCCTCAGTGTGTGAGGTTCAGGTAAAGGGCAAGGATGTTAGAGACTGGAATCCAGCAACTATGTGCATGTGTACGTGAAAGAGAGATGTGCTTATGGACTGCCCTGGGAAACAATTTCCTGCACCAAGACATTAGGACTCCGATTCAGGTTTGCACAAGGATTTAGCTGCGTCTAATTCAAGCAGTCATCTCCTACGCAGCTGCCTGCCCTGACCCTCCGCTGCCACTGTGCAGGAAGGGTGGCTGGACATGACACCGGCAAATTCCCGTTTGTCTGTTTGCCGATGCTGATCTCCACTGACTTCCTCCATCCCAACAGGCCAAATTCACAGGTAATGCACCCCACCAGTCTGCAGGGAGAATTTGATTCTTAACCATCCGTAGGATCAAGGGTACTGCAGGAGTAAAGAGAGGAATCGATAAAGTATCGAGGCTGTGAACTACAGCCGCGTAGCCTGAGCTCTGGATGGAGCCCCAGAAGGAAAAGAGCACATAAGAGAAAGGCTGTCAGCAAATCAGTCTCCTGTGCAGAGGAAGCAATACTCTAGACAGGGGTCTTAAGAACTGGATCCCAGTCAGACGTGCAGAGACATCACAGCAGCCTTACTGCCTGGACCAGTCTTTGCAGCATCCTCAGGAAGCTGCTGCTCCCTTGCACTGCAGCCCACAATGTTCTCAGCTGTTCTTGCAGATCTTTGAAGGCCACATTTATCTGAGACCACCAAAGGATTTGGGGAAAAAAATAGCTTTTTGCATTCCTCTTGCAGCATTCAGAATCACAAACATGGAAATTGAGACCTCTGCCAGAAACCCAGAGCTGCCTCCGAAAGCCTCCCTGGGGGCTGCAACGGAGGGTTTCAGTCTGTGAGAGGCACCGTCCAGGAGCAAGCGATAACTGGAGTATCCTTTGCAAGTAGCATCTCAGTGGGGAGAAAGCATAAGCCCAAAGATTTACTTAAAATTGTAACTGAGCTAGAAATTGCCTGTGTCGGTGTAAAAGAACAGCCATTTGGAAATGTTTGCATAACCAGCTTTCAGTAAGATTTTTCAACATGTGTTTCCGGTATTTCTGGATAGTACGACCAATGTTGCATATTCTGGATTATCAAGAGTTAATGCTTTCCATGATGGAATAGAGGCAAAGCCCATTATAAGCTTTCCTATCTTTCTCATTTTGTGACTGCATATTCCCCAATACAAATGTTTTTCTCCATAATATGTTTTTGTCCTCTGGGAGGCATCTTTCACAGATTCACAGACTATCTTAATAATATGTAGCACCATTTCTTAACCTGTTTTTGTCTTTAGGATCCTTGTTTACAGATATTGCCTTGTATTTCTTAGTTACCTTTTATGGACCCTCTTCAGGTCATGAGCCTCCTGATGCGTGTGGACATCAGGCGAGACATTACTGAAGTAGTCTTATTCTGTGAAAGACACCTATACCAACATTCAGTGTGCATTAACGAGGAACACCCTCATGGCTGCTCTTGGTCATAAACCATCTTTTCCCTGCACTAGTTCAAGCCTTACATTTGGGAAAAAGCATATATCTTGAGCTCATGTTATTTAGCTGCTGGGACACTTCCATATCGCTCTCCATAGATTAATCAGGTGGGAAGAGGGCTTAAAAAGCCATATATTCAACAGGAAGGTGTGTGGTGTCATATTGCGTTAGGCATATCAAATGTAATTTTTTCAATTCTGGCTGAGGAAAATCTTCATTAAAACGTAAATGCTTACTACTGTTTCGCTGAAAATGCAGCCACCAAACACTATTGGTGAGCAGGAAACACGTTGCTTTGACCACAGTCTGTATCGTTAGAGGTTGGGTAACTGCTTCAGAGAATATTTAGTGATAGCTCCATTTAGTGATAGCTCCATTTAGTGATAGCTCCATTTTTCCCCAATATTTAGGCAAAGGAGCTTCTTGCTTGTGCAAGAAATCCTTATTTTATTAGTCTTGTATAAAAGGATGTTTAATTGAATTAGACTAAGCTTTAAGCTATTGCCTTTTGTCTTTTAAAACAGTATATAAGGAAACAGATGTGAAGTTTTGGGTTGTGTTTTGCTGTAGCTGATCATATGAAATCCCATGTAGGAGATATGTTGTGGGGATGTTGTTTCTTCCTCCTTCTTTGCTTTGTACCTAATGCTGTGAGCTGTTCACAGTGTTTTGTCTTGCCTTCTACTCAAATCATATGAAATCCCGTGTAGGAGATACGTTGTGAGGATGTTGTTTCTTCATCTTTCTTTGCTTTGTACCTAATGCTATGAGCTGTTCAGTGTTTTGTCTTGCCTTCTACTCAGTTGACAGTATTTGCACACTCAGCTGAAAAAATAACACCTGAGGCTATTTTGCCTGCTTTTGCTATTGGAGACTGGCCGTTCCTAGCTCCAGTTCAGCCAAAATCAGGAAAGGTCAAGGAAATCAGCTTTTGCACGTGTGAAGCCCATACCTTTCTGAGGCCCTGGCATGAGCAGTCAGTTTTCTTGATGCAGTCCGGATTGCAGTGAAAGAGCTGTAGCTCTTTCCCAGTGATTTTAACTGGGAAAAACCATCAGCCTCCGCCAGGCCCATGTCCACAGAGTAAGAAGCATCTTCTTGCCTTTTAAAACAGGCAGTAGCTTATAATCAAGTGAATTGTTGGGCAATGTCAGGCCAAATGGGTGTACGTACATAAAAATATGCTTTTGCCATCTTATGTGGCTGACAGGCAGGGACTCTCCAGACAAGGCCTCATGCCTCTAAGAGCAGCCTTTGCCTCCAGCTGGTAGTCTGAAGTCTTGTTCATTTGTTTAAATTTTCCTGGCAGCACCTGGAAGAAAGGAGGGTTTAGCAAGCAACCCATTTAGGACAATGGCCCAATTTGCACATAAGGCAAGACCACTGCTATTATTTGGGAAGAAATTTGTACAACACAGTAAATGGGCCATTCATTCTTAACCCATCCTGCCAATGTAGACTTTCATAGTAAATGGTAGGTAGTTCATCATGACATAAAACTGTCACTCTGTGGCACATATGTAGGTATCCATTGGGACAGCAAGCCCTTACTGCTTTTTGTATGAAAAAAATAAAATGAGTGAGGTTGAATAAGGATTATAAAGACGTATAACTTGATTATTTTGCTCCTGGTTTTGTTCTGTAAGAGCAGAGTGTTGTGTCTAGGCCACTTTTTGGCTGCAAGCTAGCTGGGATTCCCAGGAGAGAGAGCAGGTGAGAACAAAACAAGGGAAGCCCATTTCAGTCTGTGACTGCTCTTTTCAGGATGCGCAGGCTCTTTGACAATAAGGGTTATTGTCTCAGGGCTTTTGTTATTCGGCTGTGTCAGCAATGTGGTTTTATCACTAGTTGCGCATAGGAAAGACTCTCTAGCCATGTCACCTGAAGGACTTCCCCAGTTCTGTATTTTCCTAATCCCTCCTGGCAGGGCCACCTATTGCTGGATATATGCTGGAACAAATTTCAGCAAAGATCCCAGAAATCTGCACTTGTCTATGTGAAGTTCATAGTTTCTTGAACTCCTGGGATAAGTGACAACTCTGCCAGACAGCAGTGGGAGTTCACCATTATAACTCCATCCGCAACTGTCACTGGAGCAGATTCTCAGATGAAGACAGGCCCAAACACCTTTCAATAATAAGGCTGTATTCAAAATAAAAACAAAAAGACATGACTGAACTGTGCAAACCTGACACTTTCTCCTCTTTTATTCCAGCATCTGCTGTAGCTCAGCGAGTCACTAGCACTCACAAATCCAACAAGAGCACAGGACCCATGGTACCAAAGCCAAGCTGACGTCTGGGGAGTCCACACTTCTCTCGGTGTGCTGGAGATCAGCTTGTGGAAATGCAGTGCTGGATCACAGAACAGTTTGGGTTGGAAGGGACCTTAAAGCTCATCTAGACCAGCTCACCCTGCAATGAGTGACCAGAGACAGCTTCAATTAGATCAGGTTGCTCAGAGTCCCACCCAACCTGACCTTGAATGTTTCCAGGGATGGGCCATCTACCACCTCTTTGGGCAACCTGAGCTAGTGCCTCACCACCCTCACTGTAAAAAAATGTCTTCCTTAAATGTAATCTGAATCTACCCTCTTTGAGTTTAAAACCATTACCCCTGTCCTGTCACTACAGGTCCTGGCAAAAAGTCTCTCTCCATCTTTCTTATAAGCCCCCTGTAAGTATTGCAAGGTCGCAATAAGGTGATTTCTTCCTGATATCTAATCTAAACCTCCCCACTTTCAATTTAAACCCGTTACCCCTTGTCCTGTCACTACAGACCCTTGTAAAAAGTCCCCCCCAGCTTCCTTGTAGCCCCTTCAGGCACTGGAAGGTGCTATAAGGTCTCCCCGGAGCCTCCTCTTCTCCAGGCTGAACACCCCCAACTCTCCCAGCCTGTCCCCATGGCAGAGGGGCTCCAGCCCTCAGGGCATCTCCATGGCCTCCTCTGGACTCGTTCCAACCAGTCGATATCCTCCTGATGCTGGTGCCCCACAGCCCCCCCCTCCAGGTGGGGTCTCACCAGAGCAGAGTACAGGGGCAGAATCCCCTCCCTCGCCCTGCTGGCCACGCTGCTCTGGATACAGCCCAGGATAGGGTTGGCTTTCTGGGCTGCCAGCGCACACGGCCGGCTCATGTCCAGCTTTTCCTCCACAATGATGCAAGGACTCTGCTAACTGCTGATAGCGAGCTATAAATAAGGGGCAAGAAAAGAGATGACTGAATTTCAGAAGGCCTGTTGCCACTGGATGTTCACAGCAAGCCTTGGAGGAAACAAAGGAAACAGCCAGGACCTGACTCACTGGGGAGGGGCGTTTCACTTGCTGCTTGTATAAACTAACTTTGGTTCAGTTTCCGAGCTCAGTGTTCTGATTCTTTCCGTTCTTGCAAGGATTTTTCTTGCCATATACACAGGTTTGCATCTGCTTGGAGGAAGATATAGCTGCAAAACATACCCAGGGAAGTCACTTGGTTTTCAAAGGAGTGAGGGCTCACCAGATGATTTTAGTTAAATTTAGTAAGACGCTTAGACCCCCTGTGGTACCTCTGACATGTCAGCAGCTTAACTAAGGGTTACTAAAACTGCCAGGGTCTGTCCTGCTGTCTACCTGGCTTTTGATGTTTACAGCCGCGTGCTTTGCATACAGGAGAAGTTAAACTCAGAATAATGTCTGCTTTGGAGTGGTGAGGACAAGAGAGGACTCCAGCTGGACGGGATATTCATGAGGAGGATGCCTACCCAGGACAAGAAAGCGCACAAGGGAGGGACACGAGGGTCCAAGCTGCCTCTCAGCCCAACCAGGTCGCAGTGTGCTCAGGCAGCACAGGTTGCTGCAGGAAGGAGGAGCACATGAGGGTATAGGAAGACCCTGTTCTTGGCACTGCTGGGACTCTTGGGAGTGTTTCCTTGGAGGGGGAAAGGGATATGCCAGGTACTGGGTGCAGTCCAGCATTTGGTGGGCTGAGATAGGAGATGGTGCACCCCAATCCACCCGGGACACCTCTGTGCTGCTCTCTGTCCTGCTTCCCACTATTGCTGGCTCTCAACTCCCACGCTGTGGGATCTACCAGACAAAAAAAAAATCCACTTTCTGTAGCTCACCTTCCTGAAGGAGACGGGGAAGTACTCTTGGCATGGGTCAGGACCTCTCCTGCTCACACTGTGCAGTGCTCCAGATGTGCAGATGTTGTAAACATAAAAACTCCCTTTCTTTTACCATGAGGGTGCTTTAACCGGCCCAGGTAGCCCAGAGAGATTGTGGAAGTCTCCATCCATAAAGATGTTGAAAACCTGACTGGACATGGTCCTGGGCAGCCTGCTCCTGCTGACCTTGCTCTAGGGGTGGGCTAGGTGATTTCCCGAAGTACCAGCCCACCTAATTCCTTCCTGACCTCCCCTCCATGCCACTGGCAGAAGTACCTTAATGGCACTGCAGTGCCTTTGCATGGGTCCCCACAGAAGTGAGGCGTTCAGTTCCCACCAAGTTAGGGAAGGAGAGCTTGGCCCACAAAAGGGTATGGGTATCGTGCTACCGAGAGCTGCACATGATGACTTCAGGCACTCCTTTTACCCTGTGTAATGCACCAAGAAAAGTTAGGCACTCAAAACCCTAAGTGCAGTGTGCAGGGAAAGCAAGGTACCTCAGGATATGATTCACAAAAGCAAATAGAAAACTGTTTCTGCAGCTGCTGGAGGTGCCAAGGAGAGGGCTAAAGGTTAAGCCGTCCTTAGGTAAAAGTTGTCCTTTTCTGGATGACAGAGGTGCCATTTTCCAGCCAGGATATCCAACTCCAGCCCACTGCCAGTTGCTAAGAACTTATAAAATCATAGAATCATAG
>NW_010265405.1:0-13908 GCF_000690775.1 Eurypyga helias
CCCCCTTTTTTTTTAAATACATAACCAATGTATATACTATAAACAAGGAGTAAATATACAAGTATATGCCAAACATGTTACAAAGATGTTTTGTCTCACATTATGGAAACATTAAATTTAGAAAAGGACTTACAACCAGAGACCAGATAAAACCAAAAAACCTTGTACTTCAAATTTTGATGAAATGGATGAAAATGGCCCCCAGCTGAACTTTTTTCTTTATTATTTATCTCCTGGACAAAGAAGCATAAAAAGAATTAGAAAATATCATCCACTTTGACTAGAGAATGAAATATTGCTCTCCTCCACATAGATTTTCCCACGTAATATTAAACCCCAAATCTAAATATGATTCATTAACACACACCAACAAAAAGTGCTCTTCTGGAAAGTGTTTCTCTCTAGTCTGTAAGGAGAAGTCAACTCAGAAGATTTGGTTAAAAGACCTACACACTGCGTTAAGCAGAGATCCTGAAGACACTTCCAGAAGATGTCCTTCTACACAGGGTAAACAGCAGGAGGACAGCTGCTTCTCAAAAGTGACAAAGCTGGAACCAAGCTATCTGACTTAGGTAAGCTATCAAGACTTGTCTCACAGCTCTGTCTAAACCAACAGTTTTCCTATCACTTTATTCTAATGTGGCTCACCTTAGGTAGATTTTACTACTATAATGAAATCCGAGTTGCTCAGCATGAATAAGGCGGCAGTCTGAGAAGGTGTTAAATAGAGTTGGTTGCTAAGAGGAGTTGAGTGCCTCCGAGTGACATGCAACATAGAGGAACATCCCTATGAACCTTGCCAATTTGGGCAATAAACTTTGGCTCTTACAACTCTTTTCACTCTCTGCTTTCTCTGTTTTCTATCACATGCAGCTTTCCCTTCTCTCTATTTGCTGGCAGCCTGTCACCTGCTCCACCACTCACAGGTTGTTCTTCCAGACGCTTCAAACACTGCAAGTGCTTCCTGGGTCCTCCTCTCTTCTCAAAGGGAAAAGGAGAGGACCCAGACAAGAACTGTCTGTGGAGTCCAGCTCTTCAGTACTGCAGCAAATGGCAGAGGCTTTCTCAGGAAAACCTGTAACCAAGTAGAGTGAATCCCTGGATGCTGTGCTATCCATATGGGTCATCTGCATCATGGACCAGTGGGCAGCTTGGCAACAAAACCATAAATCTACCGCTTATGAACCTCAGATCTTGGTGAGTATGTAGAATGATTCCTGCAATACTACTGAATCACAGTTCAAGCAGTAGCTATTAATTCTGTACTGTTAGGGCCAAATTTGAATTCTTAATCAGTTAAATTTGCTATTTTCAGAGCACACTCCACTCCCTTGCCCCAACTTTTCTAAACACACTTTTTTTTTTTCTGTATGAACATGCACACAACTCTTCCTACTGTTCCCTGCCCCACATAACCACAACAGCTGCTAATAATAGAGATTTTTCTTCCTTTGTAATATGCATTTAAGTCATCCAGCCAGGAAACAGAAATAGTACCAACATTTTACTGTAGTGTAAATCAAATGATGGAGATTACGTTGATAATATTGATCTTATTTATAGATTTTATTTTCTTAACTTCATTTTCTTGATTTTATCTATTAAAAAACTAATGCTTTAGTGCAGTGTAAATGAACTGACCTTTCTTACGTTGATAATCCTGATTTTATTTTAGTGTAACAGTTGGCTTAGGTGTAGCACTTCACACTTATACATCCAAAAAGGATTCCTAAGGATCATTCCCAGCGTCAGATGTCAGGGGTATATTCCATATAGTCCTAGAGATCAAAATTTAATCCTTTTTTTTTGTGTGCCACGTCAGTGCAAACTTAATTAGACCCGTCAGGCAGTAAAAGAAATAGGGATCACCCTCCTTTACATAGCAATTTCTGTCTGATTTGCAGAGAATACCTAGAGGGATGGACACAGAATTGAGATAGTTCTACTGTGCTGTATATGAGCAAATACATCCTGTCTTTTAACTTGACTCTATAGGCATGTCCTTAGTCAATTTTCCCCACTACACCATAGGAATATTAGTACCCTACAGCAGGAAAATACCATAGCAGAGCTCTTTTATGTGCACACTGCACATAAGAAACTAAGGGGTTTAACGAATGCCTATACCTTATCCAAAGGAATAGTCTCCATATAGCACAGCTATGTCCAAGACACGGGTACTGCTGGGATATTGATGTTATCTGAGAGCATGATGATAAATAAATACTTCCATCCCCATCCAACAGAACTACACCAGAATTTTTTTATAATTTATAGTCAAGTGAAAAGAAGATACTGAAGTATAATTGCATTTGCAGTTTTACACAAATGTATTACAAAATTCTAAGCACCATAAGAATTTAAATCCCATGGCAGCAACTATTTTGCAGTGAATCATGACTGCAGGCTGATCAGTTATGCAGTGCTATTCTGTGGTTAATTGTAGGGTCATAGAGTATTTCAGATTGGAAGGATCCTTGGGAAGTCATCTAACCCAGCCCCCATGCTGGGTCAACTATAACATCAGACCAGGTTGCTTAGAGCTGTATCCAGTTTTGGATATTGGCAATATGCAAAAATAAGATTGTACAACCTGTTTTACTGCTCTACTGTTTTTATGGTGAAAAAACTTTTCTTTATATTGAGCCTGATACCTCCCTATAGGTATGGGAAGGCTGCTCTGAGGTCCCTCTGAACCTTTACCTTCTCTCAGCTGAGAAAGCCCAGGTCTCTCCTCACAGGGCAAGAGCTCCAGATCCCTGGGCACCTTGGTGACCTGGTGCTGAACATGCTCCAGTATGTTGGGGGAGGTGGGGGAATTAGGGGGAACTTATGTTAGTATCATGGATGCAGTTTAATGGGGAGGACTGACTCCTGCTAATAGAGTCCACAATGTTACAGAATTATTTTATCATTTTTTCAGCAGTGCCAAGGGTGAATCTCTATGTAATGCATATATTATTAAGAACACACAACATTTATGTGTATACATGCATATTGCAAACAGCAATTTGAGTTAACCAACAGGTAAAATTACTTTTAGCTGTTAAAAGACACAATAACTTGAAGATAGCTAATGAACCCAGTTCCACCTGAACTCCCAAGGTCTTTCCAGGCCACTAAAAGGCAATCCATACTGCATAAGGTTCATCCATCAGCATATACACAAATAATCCCAGCTGTCCACTTCTCTAGCTGGTAGATCGATTTGACTTTTATTCTCACCTCAACATTAATTCTTCCTGGACTCACTCCAACATAGCTATACTGGCCAGGCTGCCTTCTAATTAGAAGTTCAATCTGCCTCAATTCATGACTTTTATCTTCCTTCATTATTCTTAGATAGGAAGCCTAATACTTGACCATCTCTTTGAAGGAAGAAAGTTCTCTGATGCACTTGTAGGCTTATAATTTTTTTTTCCCAAGATAAACTGAAAACATTGGGCCTTAAAGGTATCAGTGGTGTTTAACAACCTAGAAATTTTGGTGATGCTTAATTACCAGACAAAAAAAAAAGCAAACTGATTTCTGTCAGTACATTGCTTTAAGTGTAAAGAATGGATTTCAGATTTGAAAGCCCACTCGAATCATATAAGCAAAAGAACACAAAAAACCCTTAACATTTCCTTTACAGATTTTAAGCATTTTTCATTGCAGATAATAAAAAAAAAAAAAGGCAAATTAACTCAGACAGCATTTCAAGTTCTGAAAGGTCTGAAATGAAAGCTTATAGAAAAAAATACCACCAGTAGATTGGAGTTATTTTCCCTTGCTGTTTGCGGCTGACTCTTTGAATCCTTTGTTTTGATGTATAAACACAGTGGAAGATGCATAACGTCTTAGTTCAATAGGTGGTGCTTATGAAATAGTGGTTAGTTTGTCCCTCATGCAAAATCGTGCCAGGAGAGGCAGACTTGCTGTTATTAAGATGTGTCAAATCATTCTTGATTCATCTCCTAGTATATTTATATTAAAATAATACAAAAGAATCTAGAAGAAGACAATATCTTCTAGCCATTAATTGCTCTTAAGAAAGCTCCAAGCCATGCCAGTAATTCATGTTGCCAAAGTAACCTCTAATTTCACAATGCCATACATGAAAACATATGCAAATAACATACATTCTTTAAAAGTCTTGCTGAAGCTCAGCCAGACCTAGTCAAATCAGCCAGCAGAAGCACAAGCCAACACTTACTTAGTCTAGGTTGAAGGTAGAGTTGAATCTGCAGCTGGACTCAGATTTTACTCCTTGTATGAATCAGTAAAAGTTTTCCAGAAAATTAGCAAATTTAAAAGGGAAACCATGGGGGGGGCACACACAAAACAAACAGTTTTTCTTCTCTATTCCTATAATCCTGCTCTCTTGCATCCACTGAATAGTGGAATTGGAAACAATTTTTTCCATTTATCCAAGGGGGATTTCTTAAAATGCTCCCTAGTCATATCCAGATAAAAGCAAAAGCACTTAAAAGATTTTTATGATAAAAACACCAAATGAAACAAAACAAAGAACAAAACTAAACCCACAACAGGAGAGAGAAATAGTCTGACCCCAGAACCATCATTGTGACAACAGCGGTGAGAACTCATCTGGGATGTGACAGACCCAGCTACCTACTGTCTGCTTTGGACTCCATCACTTCTCGATTACAGACAGAAATTCTATGCAGAACCTCAGAAGCCTTCGTCAGCAAAAATTTGATCAGAAAATTTTAGTTTCAGCAAAACAACACAAAATTATCAGCAAATGCTCTTCAGTAGATACTTTTTGTCCTGAATCCCTTCCATTTACTCTACAGCTAATATATGTGTCCACTCTCAGGTTTTGACACAGAAACCCAAGGTTTTACAGGATTTCAGAAATTAAGAATAATTCCAAGCAGAGGAAAAAAAGAACAGGCAGAGACATCATGATTTCCAAAGCTTAAATGATGTTCTGTTGAGACCACCTATAGTTTAAAGATAAACTGGAGAAATACATTATGCTCCTGACTTAAAAACAGAATAGTGTAAGGTTTTGTTATCTAAATATTTATGTGGTTTTATGAGACAATGAGACCTTGGAAAAACAACCCAAGAAAGAAGCCAAGTTAAAAAAAAACATCAACATCTATCCTCAGTGATTTACTTTATTAAAGTATTTGCCCTTCATTATTACATGGGTACACCTCTCACTGCTAGAAAAGAGCTCCATCCCTATGGCAATGGTCAATACTGAAGTCTGAATGTTTCACTATACATTTAACATGGAAACAAAACATACAGCTTTGAATAAGTCACTCAGGTTGTAGTAAATGACAGAGAGAATTATCTTAATTTTGCCCACAACAGTCTAACAGGAGCAAATTTCAGTGAATCGGGCTGTATGAGTAGTGTCAGGACATGGTCAAAGCAAAGACACTCCTTGCTTGCAGTCTCAGGTAGCGCTTGAGGCAGCACCTGTGTTACAGTGCAAAACAACTTGTTGTCAGTGGTGACATACACCTGATCCCCACAATAATCACGGCAGTAATCCTGTTTAGGACTGTCATCGTTGAAGGTTGCCAGCATGCAGAATCTGACACTGCAAGGTGTGTGGGTTGCACTTAGCCTGACTAGTGAAGGTAGAAACAAGTGCTAAATTGCGCCATCAAGTACAGTGGTTTAAATGTGTGCAAGAAGTGAGACCTTTCAGTAGTTTATTAATATTACAATTTATCTTGTCCTTGTTTTGTTAATATAATTTGAACCAGTGAGCAATTCATTCTTTTCATGACTACTGCATGGCTTTTTCTCAAGCCTAATAATTATGTCTAAAATACATTTGCCCCTCAGAAAGTCTATCTGAATCTCAAGATGCTAGCTGCATAAATAATACACATTGCTCCATTACAGTGAAGTATCGACTTTAATGTTCACAGTTTTTGGAATTACTCAGAGGCAATAAGGAATAAGGAAGATTGTTTTAAAGCATATTAGCTGATGTGTTAATTGGTACTGGACTAGATCTTATGCTCATGTAGGTCAGGATAGCTCCACAAAATCCAAAGACATAACACAGACTTACCTCAGCTGGTCATCTAGCATGCTGCCATAAAACTGTGTTGCATAAAATAAAAAAAAAAAAAACCAGTCCTAATCTGCCTCACACTCAGACAACTGATGAAAGAATTTGGAAACATCAAGAAAAAACTTCTATAATGAATTATAACTAAAATGTCTTGAAAAAGTGTATAAAGAGCAAGGCTAGACCGATTTTATAATAATTGCATAGTAACTCAAAACCATTTATAGCTCTGTGTGGATAATGAATGACTCATGAATCTGCTTGTCCAGATTGAATTGTTTTGGTGAGAATGTCACTAATACCATATTTTTTTGCAAGGAACATATAATATTCCTCTGATAGAATAAGCTTAAATTCCTTTGACAGAATAAGCAGTGGTACTCATGCCACACTGTCTACCCTGAAATGTTGTAAGGGATCTGTGATGCCACAGGGACTTCAGTATATGCTTCTTATCTACCCCATACAGAAGGCATATTTGTTTATACCAGGTGATAAAAATAAAATTTCCCAGCTGTCAGCAGCTTTGCACTAATCGCTGCACATTGCTGTCCCAAGCTCAAGAGTGCCATAAAGATGTCCTGAGGCATCAGTTCCACTGAAGCATCTGCACACTAGGCTTGTTCCAATTGCTGTCTTCTTGAAGACAACGCTCATAAAATGTGCCCGCCATTCACAGTGCACACAAACCATCACTCCATATCCCAGTGACAGGGAGGCTTTATAGTAAAACCAAAGATAGGTGTGCTTAAAAATTGAAATAATTTTACAATAAACACTTGTGACCTTTTATCTGTGACAGATTCTCTATTTAAAATCCAATCACTGCAAGCACAGAGATCCGATGAAGATCAGAACAATGATAGGAGGAGGAACCTAATGAGCCAATTAATGAAAATGGAGCAGACTAAATCAGTTACTCCCAGAATCCATCCAAGGGGAACAATTAGTGCTGTTAGTTCCACTTAATTCCTACCGTTGTGGAGTTTGACCCTTAACAAGAAAAAAATGTGAGGAACAAACACCACGTTTACCTTACAATGAATATGCCAAACTAAACCGAATCACTCACAGAAGTCTTGAAAGGCAGCAGGGAAAGAAACACATGAAAACAAAGCAATGCTTGTGAATGCAGAATTATTGTTTTCTAAAGTAAGAACAGTATTTTTCAGTTTCCTACTTGCCTTTTTTCTCAGGTACTTGCAGCCACCAACGTTTGGGTTTTTTTTTATTTTAGCATGAAAACGGTTGAGTGACTTGGGCTATTCTATGGGAAATCTTTGGGAATTTAGTCAGAAATTCTTCACTATTTAAACAGTATCATGTTCTGACACCAAGCTGTCGTTTTAGGCTTACGATTGATATTTACCCCTATACAAAGAGCTAGCACAAGATCTACACACTGTTTAGGTACCCCTAACAGCTACAGAATCCATTGTTTTGTTGTTAGGATTGTCATCTAGCTTGTTCTCTACAGCAAAGGCCTGGGGAGAAATGTTGCTTTAAGTAAACGTTATCAAAATTCTCTGTCAAGCTAAGTATTCCTGCCCATTGAATTTCCTGTTTTCAACTAACATTAGAGAATAACTCTGCAAAGTTATTAAGCCACAGTATTTCATAAAGTGCTTGCAGGTAATTGAAAGCCCAGTGTAAAGGCAAAAATCACATGCAAGAGTAATTTTGTAGCTTTTAATAAGCTCCTTAGCAATCACACAGGATGCCATATGTTGATGACATCACAGATGTTCAGATAAATTAATGGCAATGGGTGGAAACAAAGTCAAAGAGCAAGAGGAAAGCTAAGGAACGACAGCTTTGCTCTGTAATCCTGAGCAAGTTGTGACAATCTTCCATGCCTTAGTTGCTTTTTCAACATTGTGGGGAAGACACCACTACTTACCTTATTGCCAAAAGCCCATTCCCAGCAACTACTACTCCAATTCCAGGAGGTTCAGTGATATTTGTCATAAGAGTGGAAAAGCCATGCTGTTTTCATGTTTCATAACTGCTAAGTGCTGAAAAAACCTTCTCCTTATCCAGTGTAACATGAAGCGCTCATAGAAATAGTAATGAGAGGAGATGCTTTTAATATTTGTATTTCAGTATTTTAACAGAGGAAAAAATGCCATAGCATACTTCTGCTCCTAAATATGGTTTGTTCTCTCTTATTTCACTCTACCTAGCTGCTATTCTGACTTTATCTTCCTCTTTTTCTGCAAAAATAAGGTCCTACCCTAGCTGTACTCTACATGAATTGGTGATGTGTGTACAAACAAGAAGACTAACGTGTCCCGAAGATGTGACAGTCTGATGTGAAAATCAGTAGATTTCTACGGTGTGTAACTGCACCCCTGAGCTACTGCTATTCTACCTCCTTACTTTCTCAGAAACTCAATAGGAAACCCGAAGAGCATTAACATATCTCACAAAATGTAGTATTTTTCTTTATGACAAGTAACAAGAAGAAAGCAACATACACATTCATCTAACACCAATATTTCAGATATTCCATCACAAATTAGATGGTCCAGAAATGTACGATATCAATAGAATTTTTTCTCCTATTTCTGAAGATCCTTAGGCACTCTTCTCCCTCACAGACTGGAAAGTAGGTGCTTTCTTCCTTCATGTTAATAATGATTTTTCTCTACACAGATCATACTTAGTGGACAATGTATCTGATCACAGGTAGTCCTGTATGTAATTAATGAGGGTCTCTAAGTGGTTGGACTCTAATAACATTTCCAGGTCCTCTGTCATAACTAACTACATGTGTTGCAGGCACATGGGTACGGAATGTGATTTGAGAACAGGCAGCTGCCATCAGGAATTAATTGTTACTAGGTAGAAATATATTTAGCCATGACTCAAATGAGGTAAGTTGATGGTAAAATTTGAATGATGCAGATGCAGACCTCTGAGGGGTAGGTAATACGGACCTGGTCTTTCAGTCTTCAGTCTTTCTGAGTAACCTCTTTATTTGCAATAGTCTAATTCATGTGACCTTACTCACACAAAGGCTGCAGAACTGAGATCTAAGACTGAGATTTATGATTTTCACTTGCAAGTGATTTCAGTTCTGGAAGCTCCTGACAACAGGAGGGAATGCAAAGACAAAGAACACAGTTTCCCTTCAACACATACTTGTGGATGTTAGAGGCAACCATGGTATTTTCATGCAAGTGAGCAGCTTACTGGCATGAGGGCAAATCACAAAAATAAGTTATGACTCTCCCCTTTGAAGACCCCCAGAAATAATTTTTAAAAGACACAGGGAAGTACAGATTTGTGCCAAAGCCTATTACAGACTCAGAAAGAGAAGCCCGAAATGATTAGCATCACATGCAGCTCATTTACTTAAGACATACGCTGCAAAATCCTGGCTTGTATTCAAGGGAAATGCCTGGCTTTAAGGAAAAAATATGATTTAAGATTTCTGATGCAGAACAATATAAGGGACAATTAAATTACACTCCAGATAATTAACAGTAAGAAGAATGGCAGCAGGCCATACACAGTATTCTCTGACAAATATAAACAAATCAGAAAATGGATTGGTGAGCAGAACTCACCACTGAGAGAATTAATTACAAATCTTTTTCCTAAGCTATGGTTATGAAACACAGATTCTTGTTCACTCCCCCAGATAACAGAAAAAACCAACGAAATTCTTGCCAGGTCATTTTAAAGTTCTTTCTTGATCTCAGTTATTGCTCCAGTAGTCCTTTGGCTGCCTGGCTCATGTCCCATTAGAAAAAACTATGTGATCTTTTCCCAAACTTGAAAACATACCCATTTATAGATGACTTCAAAAATTTTAAAAGGCTTAAGAAATCATACAACCTCCTTAGCAAGTTCTTTATCAGGCACTACGCCACTGAGTGTAATAAAAGTAGTTTTTGTTTATGAAAAATCATGCTGAGAAATGCTTGATAAAATAGTGAATATAATGAAATGCAGCCTCTTTCTCCATGGGAAGTATACATCACAAACAACATGTCTGGAAATGATTGGCAGTGTACAGATCTTAAATCAATCAGCCTGCAACAGGTATTATGACCTATCTTCAAAGAACTGGAAAATATATCCTCAATCCAAAACAAATTTTATGAGCTTTATTTTTAGTTCACCTTTTTGTAAAAATACAGCAGCAACATCATTTCCTAGATCAAAAAGCATAGGGATTTTCTAGAATATTCTGGATCTGCCACAACGGTTTTTCAGGATAGATGCATGATTACAATAAAATTCAGACAATGATTTGGTCTCCATAGAGACATCAAACCAAATCCTGATGATAACTTTTCCCCATAAAATGGATGCAAGCATCTATAGATACACAGTGGAATTAAAAAGCATTATTGTTTGGCTTTAAAATTCTGCCTTGATGGACACGTCCTTTCCCACCCCCTTTCTCAAAAATTTAATAAAGCTGGCATATTTATATCCTTGACCTCTAAACTTTCCTAACTAATCATTATTAGTATTCATCTTAATTTTCCTTCTGCAAAATCGATTTTTTTTCAACAGACAGTGAAATTCAGAATGCGAACATAGGCACCTGGTTCTAATAAGCATAAAATGACTTGATATTATTAACCACTGGCGTCATCTCAGCAATGTCATCCAGTTACAAGAGGCTTCTGCATGTGTAACTGATTCACTGGCTAGTGCCTGTCTCCTTAATATCATTTGTGCTTCTCATAACCTGCCCAAAGTGCTCTGGTGGTCATTAATTAACAGCATACAGATTGTTGCAAAAATTATGAAAAGCCATGACTAAATCAAGAGTAACCTTCCAACCAGTGGCGCTTTTGTTGTCAAAAGTGTCCCTTTGGTTTCTAGATGCTAAGGGTGGGGTTCAGCCATCTGTTTTACTATATTTTAGGCATACTTCTTTCCCAGTTTAATAGAACGTACATTTCCAAAAGGGAATTTTTATGAGGATTCTTTCTTTTATTTTAGCACAGAACACATCACCTTTCAAAGACAGCTATTTCTGACCACTAGTTATAGACCCATGGTAGACTACTAGTTTAGTGCAGATCACTAAATCTCAGTTGACTAAGATCTTAAGTTTCTGACTCCATTTCTATATTAGTACTCCCTCCCCCATTTTCCAATATAAAACCTGTTTCTCCACCTTACCAAGCTTGTTAACTTGGCTCTTTCCACTTTGGTGCAACAGACTGATGTATATCAACTGAAAATCTGTCCCTAAGTGTAAGGTACTTACAATTCCAGAACAGATAAAATTACCAGTTGCTATTGTGTACTTTTCTGAAGACTCTTATTTGAACTACTCAGGAGCAAACATCACTACGTTTGGAATTTCTGTCCACAAGATTATCAGATTTAGAAATCTGAGTGGAAATCTCATCAGGATAGGTCCAGAAAACATAACTCAATTTAGTTGTGCAAAAGAAAAAACCTCCGATGTAACAGTTCAATCTCACATTTCCTACAATGTATCTGCTGACTCAGTCACAATAGTCACAACAGTCACAGAACCTGATAAAACTGTTAGACCTTGAACTTAATAGAACACTGTCAAATTCACCTGTTTCCTTGATGTAATGAAGCTACATTCTTTCTTAAATCCTTACTTCCTTTTAAGGAGTTTGTCTGTATTTGTGTACAAGAGATGCAAATTATAGGGTAATTGCTAAGTTAGATTTACAAGTGATTGAGATCTAGATGAAGGACTGTCAATCAGTTAAATTAAGACTTTCAATGACACTAAAAGTGGTTGAACTTATTTCTTTCCTCCCTAGGGTATTCAAAACCAGACTACAAAATACCTTCCAGAAACAGGTAACAGGGCCTATTAATCTCCAAAATGCTAGAAGTCTGGCAGCTCTGGAGCTACGATTTGAGTTACCAAGAGGATGAATTTCAGTAACTAAACATTGATTCTTGCAGACTTGAAAGTGGTTTTCCATAGAGGAGGGTTTGTTCTATTATTAAAATTCATATGCAATAAAAACTGTGAAACAGTCATCCACATTTAAAATCCTTGTTCATATACCACTGACAAAATCCACAAGGCAGTCAGAAAAAAAATCCTATATTACTTAGGTTTGGAGTTATACTTAATGAGACAAGATGGAAGATATACTAATGGACATTTTATGTGGGTGGTCCCACTCATTTGCTAAAATTGCTAAAATAAAAGAAACTTCCAGCATTTAAAATTGTTTCTATGTAAGCCATGTTTATAAACACACTAACCAAGATATCCCTGTGTCACTGGACTGTATCTATAGATCTAACTATATGCTTCCAAAAGAACCAGCCATAGTAAAAGATGAGTGCTACTCTTGAAAAATCAAAATACACTCATTTTGGTTTGTTGAAAGCTATAGTAGGGCAGTTCTTTAACACAGGCTCCCTTCTACATAATCAGAAAGAAACAGTTGTAGGAAGTGAATTCTCCTGCCCTGCAGAATGACTCTAAGTGCTTCTGTACATAAAGAAAAAAAAAAAAAAACAATTTTATGTTTGCACTCAGCAGAGTTGGTTTGTAAATTAGCTAAACCCACTGGGTACTCTTTACGTTCTGACTGTACTACATGGAAGTAAATAAGGTAAAAAAGAAAAAAGGAAAAGAAAAAAGCCCTCAAACTTTAAAAAGTTTAGAAAAACACTGTCTGTTTCTACTGTGCGAGGGCTGCCAGGGTGTGTTCCTGTGTCACTGCTTTGTATTTGAGACCTTTTGTGTGGTAGCACACTGTCTGCTGGAAACTTGGCTTTGCACAGTGATTGCACTGAGACAAAAGATGTGTTAGATTAATGTGTGTCCATCATTGTCAACAGAGACAGCCTCTAGCATCTTTCCAGAACATGTTCAAAATACAACATTCTCCTTATCCAAACCTAAGCCAGTCTTCCCTCAAAACCTTCTCCCACTCTTATAAAGAAGGTATACTTGTTTACTTATTCTTTTATATGCAAAGAGAAGTCATACAATTCTATTTCACTTCCTAGCTGGCAACACAAAATGGAAAATATCAAGGAATTAAGTCCCAAGGTCTGTGCTGTGGTCAGAGTGAACTCCATAGTTCATACAATGCAAGAAGAAAAAAGGAAGAGTTTGAGAGAGAATGGTTATTGCAAGTCAGGCAGGAGATAGTAGCATTCCTATTGTTTGCAGAGGGGAGATAGGGCTTTCTAAGTCAAGGTTACTCAACCTATTTTTCACACATGACCCACAATAGTTTTAATTCTAGACATACAGGTTGGGCTAATAATGTAAGTTACTAATTTTCCTTCATTGTGTTTCCTTTATAACATGTATGAGAATGTATTTTATTTTTTAATCTGCAATCATTTCAGAGCACAATTATTACCATAAGATACCCTGGAACCTACCCAGTTTTTGACCCTGCATTATTCACCATGATGAAACAAGAAGACTGTAGCCCTACCATACCTCGCCTCCAACATCTTCTGTGATTAGTTGTGTATGGCTACATAACAGCTCTCAGAAAACCTTGTTGCAAGGGACAGGCAGGTATAATTCCTATTTCTCTGGAATCTCTAATTTTCAAAGGACTAACACTCATTTATACATGACAGACACTTGAGTATTAAAATGGCTGTGACTGAATTGTCTGGTACTTTTCTAGGTAGGAAATACAGCTTCATAAAAAGCAGGAAAGCTTTTCCTGGAAGAAGGCAAAGAACAGATCTGTTTTACAGGTAAATAAACATTTGCGAGCAACCAGTCTTGCTGGGTCAGATCAAAAGTGTCCCTTGTCCATATCCTCTGTAACAGTGTTGATGGCTGGATGGTTGCACTCAGAGAGTGGTGGTCAACGGCTAAATGAGTGGAGACTGGTGACAAGCAGCATTCCTCAGGG
>NW_010265406.1:0-17396 GCF_000690775.1 Eurypyga helias
TTTTTTTTTTGCAGCAAATTTTCACTTCAATTTTTTCTCTAAGAACAACTCTCAGGCATAGACTGAAAGAGCTATCCCTGCCCGCCCACTCAGCCTTCCTCTGGATGCTCTTTGCAGCAGACACGTGTCTGTGTTCCCCCTGCCAACAGCCAGACAGTCTCCAGAGGAAACTGGAAAGGACAAGAGCTCGCCCACCTTCCCAGCACCCCATGTAGCCAGAGCACGCCGCTTACCGTCTTCTTCATCTTCTCAATGAAGCTGCTGTCTCTCACTGGAGCTACTCTGAAAGACAGAGGGAACCTCCTTTCAGACCACACGTTCATTCCTTAAGGTCAGGAACAAGCAAGTGGGAGAGAAGTGACCCCCAAAGCATGGCAGATCTCCAAAGGCTACCCCAAAGCGGTGAGAGTCCCCATCGACCGCTCATTTACCCCGTCATAGGGATATCCATCGCTTAGCTGCAGGGCTTCTCCCCTGCACACAGCCACAGACCAGGGACTCTCGGAGAACAGAGGAACTGCTGACGCCCTGCCCTACCTCCATCGCTAAATCCTCCCACAGGCAAAGCCCAGGAACTCAGCCCTGAGTGTCCGGAAAGCTCTACTCCATCAACTGGTCTGAGGTTTCACAGCTGAGCAAGTTACAAGGATCTTGTAGAGCTACGGTGCAAGGGTAAGTCTGCAGAAAAATCTCAGAGGCCAAGCCATGGTGGGAGGGAGGGGAATGGAGAGCTCCCAGCAGGCAGGCAGTGGATTGCTCCTCAGTCATGTCCCCCAGGGCAGATTTCCCAAGCTTGAAGTCAAACAGGGCTGAAAAACAGCTGTTCCGACCTCAAAACAGCAAGCCAGACATGAGTCCCAGAGCTGGAGAGCCCCACGGAGCAGAGGCAGCTGACCAGAGCCGCAGAGCCTCTGGCAAGGCGAGCGCTGCCTGACGAGGTCCCGCAGGGCAGATTCCCACGCCGGGGTTTCCATCCCCAGCGCAGACCTCTGGCACAGAGGGAATTTGTGTTAGCACAGGGAGAAGGTGCTCTCTGCCTCAAAAAAGGGATGAAGCGCAGTAGCATCAGAAACGCTGAGACAGAAATTCACCCCGCTATAGGTACCCTCTTAGTAGGGAACCAGAAGAGCATTGCTATCCCAAGCACACCTATGGGGTTTCAGCATCACGGGGTGACAGCAACCCAGCCCGGAGGACCCTGGGAGCCCCACAGCAGCGGCAGCTCCGGCTGCGGTCAGATTAGGCCCTGGGGTCTTTCCAAGGCAGGAGGACAAGGGCCAGGAGCTCACTTGCTGTCTTCCCCACAGGAGCTTCAGCAGCAGGGAGGAGGAACGTGGGACCCGTTCCCATTGCTCCTTCACAATGGAAAAATGCAAGGCTGGGTCTCCTGTGGGAAGAGAGAAGCCTCCAGGCAAAAAACACATGGTTTTGGCTCCGGCTCATGTGAGAATGTGCAGAGCTCGCTAACAGTTTCCTAAACTCTGCAGCCCAGAGGGAGGGATCTCTGCGGATGTGCCCAGACGTTCGCAGAGAGCACACACAGCGCGGCAGGGTGGGGGGCGCTCAGTAAAACACACTTCCAATCACCCCGCTTCCCCCCAAAGGTATCGAGGAGCTCTGAAGCCAGGCCTGACTGCTCTGAGCACCAACACAGAAGATGAGCAAACCCTCCCCAAAAAAGCCACCCAAGGCAGCTGTGCTCCCAGGAGAGAGCTGCTTCGCACTCCCTCTTTGTTCCCTCAGCAGTGAAACCGTCTCCCCGTGTTCTCATTTGTCCCCAGTTGAGAACAGGGATATCACAAGCACCTTTGAGAGAGCAGCCCCAAAACCCTGCCCATGCTACCGTTGGGACGGGGGCTCGGGAGAGCTGCCCCCCAGCCCGCTCACAAAACTCAGCTCTCGGCTTTTTGCTCCCTGGTGAACCTCTGCTTTACTGCCCTCTGCAAATAAGATCCAAATCGAACAGCCATTGGGTCAACTGCGAAAAAAATGCGTTTAAAGGAGGAAAAAACCTAATTTTACATCCTTTGAGCAAGCTTCTTCTGGAAGAGAAAAGGGTGCCACACACGGAGCTCGCCCGTTTTCACAGGAGGCAACCCTGCACTGAAGAGCTGAGGAGAACAGTCTGCGGCTCAGACACAGAAGAAATGATGAGCCTGGCTTTTGAAAAAGGGCTACAGAACTCCCTGCCACTCCTTCATCTGGGCAGCTCAAGAATCCGAGCTGCAAAATGCACAGACACTGAAGACAGACGTAACACTCATTTTCACCACTCAGCCAGGAAAACCTAGAAGAGAAAGCGTGGTTTCAGCGACTGCTCTTACAGCTTAGGCAGCCCAGGATAGCAACTAAGAGTTAGGAGCAGCGACGGGGGGAGGAAAGGGGATCAACTCCATTGTCAGAGCAAGCCTGTAGCTTGTACAGATTGCCCACCCTTGGGGAGAGCCCACAGCGCGCAAGTGACGCCCAGGGCTGTCCGCCACTGATTTCAGGAGGCAAAAAGGAAGAGGGAGGAAGTTACCAACAGCTCAGCAACAATATCAACGTCTCTGTCTCAGCAGAACACCGCTCCTTCAGAAAGCTCCCATGCCTGGCTTTCCTACCGCCAGCACGCTCACATCCAGAAGCAAGAACACAGCCTGCTCCCCACAAAGAAACTGAGCCCCGACAGCAGGGTCCTCTGGAGCAGCCTGCCTCCGAGCAGAGCCTCTCCCCTGCCCCAGAAGGGAGAAGCAGCCCGCTCCGCCCAGCTTTGGGGCGGCAGGAGCGACCCTCTGAGCCGGAGCGATCCCGTGTGCCCGTCGGGCGCTAACTCACCTCGCCACGGACGCCTCTTCTCGCGGGGCTGAGTACACGCAGCCCATGCTCGGGGCAGGGAAGAGGCAGACAAAGAGTCGCGGGGCAGCCGTGCCGGTCTGCACGGGAGGTGTGGGGGACGGATCTAGCTCAGCTCTGGAGCAACACGCACACAGGCCTTTCCATTCTGCTCCTCCTGGGTGTTAAAGCCAAGCGTCAGCCCTTTGTTAGGGAGAAGGCAGCCGGCACAAAAGGTCCTGGCACGGGTCATAGCAGGAGTGGTTCTGTACACTCAGATCCTTGTGGCGGGGCTTTGGAAGTTACCGAGTGGATCCGAGCAGTCCTGAGAAACTGAAACATCTGGCAGCAGTGGCAGAAAGGAATTAGGAGTGGAGAATGAAACCTCCCAGGATCCTCCGCAGCACACATCCCTCTCCCATCCGCGTGGAGCAGAGGGACGGGACGCAAAACCCTCCCACAGCCTTGTTACCTTGGAAACTGTTTATATCACAGCTGCTTTTAGATATATTCTTTTTTGTTGTTGGTTGTTTTTTTTTTAAACAAAAAAAGCCGCCGCTGGAGCTGAATGAAACGATTCCAGACGCTGCGTGAGCAACGCTACGGGTAACTATGGCAGTGCCATTACAGAGGCAGCTCAAAGGAGTTTGTTCTCTTCAGGATCCTATTAAATTAAATTAGAGATGGTCTCTCTCACACACACACAGGAGCAAAGAGAGCTAATCAGACTAAGGAGTTGGAGCAATTCCTGCCACAGGAAGCCCTACAAGCACCCGGGAGTGGATGTCTCTATAGCTGCAGCATAGAGATAAGCCAATTTCTGCCCCAAACAATCAAAGATGGGGGGGAGAGGGGAGGGGGTGATACCCAGTGTACCAATCGATGTCTCGCCTGTGTCTCCCCAGGGTGAGACTCTGCACGACTCCGGAGCGGGCAGATGAGAACGGAAAGAAATCTGCAATTGAGAAACAGAGGAGGCACAGCCGAAGAGTAAAAATAAATCAGTGTGTTCCCCAGCAACGCCCCAGAGAGGAAGCGCTGTGGCCACGGCTGCGTGGCGATCAAGAGCCCTTCTCCCTGATGACATCTGCAGAGCAGGCTGCGGGGAAGGCTGCTCCGGTGGTTTCAATTAAGTCTGAAAACGGTCAGAACACGAGCGATCCTCAGCCGGCGACAGCCTGGCCTGCCCCACGCATGCGTGTTAACAGTACAGATACAGGCTATCTTGTAGGGGTGAAACCTCTGCGTACGTGGGACTCTGTCCCTGCTCGGCGGGCTTTGGGCAGGAGAACGGCTCCGCTTTGCTCTAAGGTAAGGGATCAGCAAGAACCCGATTCGTAGCTGAACCTAGAGAGGCATCGCTGGGGGAAGATGAGGATAGTTCCCAGGCCACGTGGGCTGGCAGAGCCGGTTAACCCAGCCCAGATGCTGTCCAGAATGGGGTATTTTGACTGTGCATCTGTTCTTCCACAACCAAGGGCAGCTGCGCCGTTTCCTCTGGAGACTCCACTGAGCTGACGTGGCTTGATCAAGGCGTGCTGCTCAGCGGCAGCTCTCAGAAACCCCAGGAGGGCACCAAAGTGCCAGACCCTGCGTTATAGGTCGGCGACTCTGCTTGCACTCTCCTATGCGGCAAACACACCAGCGAAAGCAGCAGCCGTCGTCACGCGGCTCTTTCTGATCAGCCCTTTCGTCCTCCAGTCTTCCAAGGCTGAAGCTGGGGGCCAAAACGACAGAAATGATCACCCAATACCATCAGATATAGCAGTTCAGGACAGTTGGGTGAGTCAAGGTAGAGCTGCAGAGAATGTGCTGAAGAAAAGCAACACCTCTTAAGGTCAAGGCTTGTCACTTCAGCCAGAGACAGCCCCAACAAGGGCTTCACGGGTCTGGGAGAGCCTGCCAGTGGACCAGCTCGGTATCCAGCCACCCACGGGCAGCGGCTGACAGTGTGATCCCATATCTTGACGATTTCCTTGTTCATCAGAAAGGAAACTCCACCTCAGACTCAAGGAGGGAAGGAAATCCAAGGCTTGTTTTCCCCACTCGTTTCCCTCTCGGTTCCAAGTGTCCCATAAAATCACACTGCAAAAGCTGCAGGGAGCTGCTGTTTCGGTCTGGGAGGATGGATGTGCCACTGGCCACAGCCTTGGCTTATGGGTCTGTGTTGCCCTCAGACCAGCTTGCTACAACACAACAGGGCTGCAGCAGGCAGTGGCTGGGTCAGGCTTAATTTTTTATGGGGAAAAAAACTACTTCAAAGCTTCCTCCTGGCTCTTTACCTGCCTGGCTGTCACTTTCCCAAAATGGAATTGTGCCAGACAAGGTCTGGAGCAACCTCACCTCTTCCCCCAGTTACCAGTGGCACGGGGTGCTGCTCTTCCACAGGTCTCACAAGGAGCAGCTGCACAGTGCTCCCTGCCAGGCATCTCCCACACAGATGGAGAAGGCAACACAGACCCCATGCAGACAAAATACTCGTGAGCCAGCTCCCCACCAGTCTCAGAGGGGAGCCCACGTGCTGAGGTCCTGCAGCAGGACGAGGTGCTCAGGCACCCAGGGTGGTTAGCAAGCCCCTCTCCGCAGCGCGACTCCTCTGCAAGGTCAGGACAGCCTCCGCAAGAGCTGCACGTGGAGGCTGGAAACAGGCACAGGAATGGTGAGCACGGGAGCTCTCCAAGTCAATCTGCACCACGTCAGGATCTAATTTCAGACTGATAGGGCCGTTTCTCCAGACAGCTTAGCTCTCAACACAACACAGCCATTCTCGTTACAATCTCCAGAGGCAACTGCACGCGCTGACACACACAGCTCTCTTCTGCAGGCAAGAGAGGGAAAGTACCTGACCGATCCAACAAAACAAATTCCCAAGATAAGGCCGGGCAGGCAGATAACCAGGCTGCTACCAGCCTCATCCACCTCTCTGTACGCAGGAGCTCTGACAAAAGGCACTGCAGGCAGGGCCATTTCTGCCTTTTAAACCCCTCCCGGCCAGAAAAAGTACTTTGCACCCCCCTGCAACACCAGTGCATCAGCCCGCCCAGGGGCTTGCTCTGAGCTGCGTGCTGCTCTTCCCACTGCCCAGGGATTTCACAACAGACCTGGCACCCCAGGCTTGCCTCCCAGCTGATGGCTCTGCCACCAGGGGAGGTCATGATCTGACCAAAGTGGAAATGGTGAGACCAAACCTGCTCCTCTTCAGTTATGACCTGAATTAAAACACAAACACTGGACGATGAGCCCTGAAAACTGAAAGCAGCATAACCCACTAAGGTAGACAGACAGGTCTGAGCTAACCGACCATGACTGCTGAGCTACCTTGCTTTTACTCACAGGGTACCAGGACCATCAGTCCCATGCAAAAATGCCTTGGCCTGTCACCAAACATCCTCAGCCGAGCAGCCGACAGACAGGTCTGGCCACAGCTTCTTTCCACACCACCCTCTAACCCCTGCACCCCAGCACGCTCTGAAATGAAGCACTGACAAACATTTCTTGCCAGAGCAGCACCTGTTTAGTGTTACATGGAGAAACCCACTCCACGCAGAACACCCTGCCGGTGCAACTGTACGCGTTAAATCTTGAACGTACCAAAAGCCTTCCCTCTCCAACCAACCACTCGGGATGCGTGGGGCTACGCTGAATTCGCATCACACCGAGGGTTCACCTCAGCTGAGTCGTACACGTTAAATCTTGAACCTACCGAGAGCTTTCCCCCTCCAACCAACCACTCGGGATGTGTGGGGCTACGCTGAATTTGCATTACACCGAGGGTTCACCTCAGCTGAGTGTTTACCTTCTGCAAAGGCCTAATATGGAAAGCACAGAGCTGGGTCAAGGCTGAGGCTAGCTTCCTCTCTGGGACAAACTGCATCCATGCAGGGAACAGATCCTGGGAGACCAAAGGTAAAGGTATTGCACAGTGCCAGCTCCTGTGGTCTCTGCTGCAGTGGGTTTCAAACCTCCATTTACCAATGCTCCAGAAGGAAAGAGAAGGAAAGAGCTAAAAAGCCCAGCAGAAAACCAATGTTCAGTTTGGTATGTGACTGAAATAAGGAACTAAACGTGCTCAGATGTCCACCAATACCAACTTTGCAGAAGACGGTGGAACCTCTCTCCCTCTCAAATCCAGTCTCCTGCTGCTGCGACAACCTGGCAAAAACCAGCACGTTCACAACAGCTGCCAAGCAGCTCATGCCCAGGAACTATCACCCAGCTCCCCAAGACTATTTCTTCCCTTCATAGATAAGGGTAGATAAGATCTCTGACAGGAAACCTGCTTAAGAGCAAGCCCACTTTTCTCCAGATTTATCTAAATATGACTTATCAGAAAACACAGAGAATAGCCAAAGCAATCCTTAAGAGTTCTGAAGTACAGCCAGGAGCTTTTCTGCTCTCTTGACTTACTTAGAAGGTCAAATTACTGGTTTGGGCCACGGGGTGGTGTAAGGCAGAACTGCAGCCTGGCTCTTCCATGGGGATTCCTGCATCACAAGTTGAACAGCTCAGAAGAAATGACAGGGGAGAGAAATGCACTTTGGTACCAAGTCCCCTCACCTGGGGAGCTCCCAGAATCCAGCTGAGCTTCCCACACAGTCTCCAAGGTCCCACCATAAGCAAGACAGAAAGCTACACTCACCCCATGCTGCCCGAGAGCTGTTACTTACACTGACTGAATTTTGGGGAGGTCTGGGATTTCCTCCTTTTTCTTGCGGAAGAAGAACCAGTAAGTTAAAAGCCCGGTGATGAGCGAGATGAGGAAGACGTCCGTCATGCTGAAGAGAGAGTCTTGCTGTGCAGTGCTGTCGGGAGGGGTGATGTTTGGCTCCATGCTGGCATCCCCCATGATGGTCAGAGGTGCTGTAAGCAAGGAAAACCAGATGAACACCAGCAGTCACAGTGCTGCAGAACAGCACTAAAGGCTGTTTAGAGCAAGCTTTCCCATGGTACATTTACTCCTCGGAGCACAAGGCAGCCCAATAACCCTGGAGAAAGGCTTTGCACCACAATACTGTGAAATCCTTTTGTGTCCCGATGTATTTCACTGTCCCACCAAGCTTTTCCCTTCCTGTTATGTCCACACTAATCCACCAGAAGCGATCTCTGCTCCCCCTCTGCCAGCACCATCGGAGCAGCCCCACATTCCAGCCAGGGAGTCCAACTGGGCTCCTACTAACACCCAAGCAAAACTCAATAGGAGCTCACGGCCAGGCTTCACTAACGCCCTTACAGAGCCCATGGGCTGTTAGTGGGGGAAGACCCCACCCTTCCAGTCGCCCCACAGATCTGGGGCTTTCTCCCTCATTTTCACATGGCGATACGATGCCCCGGACCTACGGCTGTGCTTCTCAAGTGGCACGGTACTTCCGTGAGCACCCCCACGTTAGGCTGATACAACACAAACAATGAATACATCGCCTCCACATGCAGAATGGGTTTACTACCCACCTTTTTCTGGGCCTCTGACTTCCCAGTCCACTCCACTCTCTTTCTTAGTTTAACTTCCATCTCCTTGAATTAATCCTTTCCACTTGCCAAGTGACTTGTGATTTGCCCAGGGCCAAAGCCAGAGCTTGCGGTAGCACAAGGACTAGTACCCAGCCCTCATGTCCCCGACCAGCCCTACGGCCCCTGTCCTTCCCCTGGGGAGCCACGTCACTCCCACCCTCCCGCTGCTCTGCCAAAGCCCTAAACTCCTCTGACCCTAGTGCAGATCACAAGATTATTTTCCTAATGCACAAGGACACACTCTGGCCAAGCAAACAGATAATTAACTCAAAACCTGATTTGTAAGGGCAAAGTGACTCTCTTCTTGTATTTGGGCATCCTGCCATCCCAGGAGACCATGAACATTTGAACTTGCACACAGAAAAGTGACTCAGAGCCCTGGGGGTGCCACCAAAGAGAAAGGACATGTCCCACAGCTGAGCTGTGAGGGGAAAGCTAACCTGCTGAGCATACCCATGCTGGAGGAAAGCTCCAGGACAGCTCTCCTGGGGGCCTGCAAGAGAAGCCACAAACTCCAAGGCGTGCCTGTGCTGAGAAATAAAACTGCCTGAAGTTTAAGGGTATGCTAATGCATCCGGGAGCTGGGAAGACACGGGAAGGTGATGCTTAGGGAGCGCTAATGAGGGCAACCAGGTAAAGTCTTCAGCAAAGAACGCCTTTTTGTTACCCTACCAAGGAGAAGTCCCACTCTGGAGAACACCAAGCACTGCCACAGGCCACCAGCTGTAACAGGCAGCCCTGCAGAGAGCAGAGAAGTCCTCATCCCCCCAGCAGCAATCACGGGTGGGCTCCTGCATATTTTTGCAGCCCAACCAGCTCTCAGCCCCATGAGATTTTAATTCAGTGGAGAACTTGGCAAGTGAGGGCACTACCAAGGGCACTAAAACACCACTGCAAAGCTTCACATTAGATTCCCAGCGATGTAACTAAGCAGGAGGTTGGAAGAAAAATGTTAGTGATGTGACTGCAGAGAAGTGAGTTGTCCATTCCTCTCCCTCAGGCAGGTCACCCTGTCCTCCCTCCCCTGCAGGCAGGCTTTCCATCGCTGGATCTCGGAGCCAAGCAAGACCTGGGTGTTATTTCTGTACAGCTGTAGACTAAACTGTTAGCTAAAGCCTCCACAACTGGAGCTGAGCTGCCAACACCACACAGCTCCCAGCAGCATCCCTCTCCTCCTCCGTGTTGAGTTCCAGTAAATCAGTGAGGAGCGGGTCCAGCGACTGACACGGACGGGATGCACTGGCGGGGGGGGAAACGCTGCTGGTTTATCGCCTTCACAAGTCCTTTCCCATGGCACTAAGCAACGACAGATCTTCGCTCAGAGGAAGCCACGTCAGCCCTAGGCTGACGGAGACCATGCTAAGCCGGCCTTGGGAAGGAGCTGCACCCCTTCCCTTCTGAGCACCAAATCCAGCACTTGTGCCCTAGAAAAGCCCCCTTGCATGGAGCACAGCAGCATCCCTTGTAACAAACTGCACAAGGAGGAGCGTTTCAAGCTAGGCACATCATGTGAGTGGCAGCCAGCGCAGGGTGGAATGCGTACAGGCTGAAAACTGGCCTCACAGCAATTCCCCTCCCAGCTCCAGACAGCTCAGACGTGGATATCTGCCAGCTGCCCTTACACTGGGCGAGAGAACGAGTTCCTGGGCTAATTAACAAGACGAGGGCTATGCCTCCAGCAGCAATTCATTGCCATGCCCAAAGCAGCAGCACCTCTGGCCTCCCAGAGCAGAGGAGACAAGCAGCGGCAGCGAGGGGTTTTGCTTTCTCAAGCCCCTAGAGGTGATCTGCTCACCCAAGCAGTGATGCCTTGGGAAGGGGCATCCTTGGGAAGGAAGCTCCCAGGAATGCAACATAGGCAGGCACGGGGGAAGAAGCAGTACTATCTCCTGGCCTTCACCACGCTCCAGCTCTCCAGAGCTTCAAAGGAGAACCCTCCAGCTGCAGCAGCTGCCAGACCACCCAGTCACTCCCCACACCCATAGTCGGAGGGAAGAGCATCATTTCTGGAGGTTTATGGGGCTGGTGCATGGACCAGAGTCTTGGTTTAGTCTCCTGCCGTCATTCACAAGCCTCCAGAGCTAAAGGTCATGTACTGACCTCTCACCCTGGAAGGAAACAGAGTCATTCTCTAGTGATGGAACCAAAGACATGAGAACTGCTTTAATTTTGATGACGGGCTCCATCTGGTCCTGGACAGTTATTCAAGTCGTATAGCCTAGCTATAGGTTTTTCTTTTTGCTCTCCCTTCACCAATCCCCACCCTCAGGAAAAGGTTTGCTTAGTGGAAAGTGAGAAAGAAAAAGGATGAGGAATTCAACCTCACAATTCTTTTTTTAAAGGGTTGTCAGAACTCAGGAACTATTTATTTAACTCTCTTCACCTAGCAAGGGAAGATTATTCCTCAATTTATCTCAGTCTTACCCAGTTGGCTGTAACAATTATTTTCCAGAATTTCACAGCAATTCATTTTTAAATACATCGAATCACAGAATGGGTTGGGTTTGAAGGGACCTTAAAGCCCATCCAGTCCCACCCCCTGCCATGGGCAGGGACACCTTCCACTAGACCAGGTTGCTCCAAACCTCATCCAGCCTGGCCTTGGACACTTCCAGGGATGGGGCATCTGCAGCTTCTCTGGGCAACCTGTCCCAGTGCTTCATGCCCTTTCTTACCTACAGTGAAAAGAAACCTTACTCTTACTTGGAATTTAGCTATCCTGGAAACTCTATAGACTTGATAGAATCAGACTGTGTTTTTAAAGAGGAAATGAAAATAAATTTATGATACAGAAGTTCTCCTCACACCAGAAGGTAGTTATTTTATCTTCAATGTTTATTATATCTTCACTCAAGGTAAGAGACTTCCACTTCTCAGTTTTCCTTTCTCTTTTTTATTTTAAATGATGGCTCCAGTTCCTGGATCCTTGTTTACACAGGCAGTATCTGGTGTAAAGCAATCGGTCCCAGCCAAGATGTGAGGCATCTACGTCACATAGAAAAGTCACAACATTGTGAAAGATAGCAATCAAGCGACGCTCTATTTTAGCACAGCTTTGCAGCCTCCAAATGCAGCTTTGAAACCTAGGAATTTCCTTGATATACGGCAGCTTGCAATCATTCAAATCACCGGGGACCTTCTGCACATCTCCGTGCTGCCAAACAGACGCACTTCCTTCTCATCTTAAAAAACGTGTTCCTACTCCTCATGCACATCTCAAGCAAAGGACTGGAAGCACTGTCAGTGCCAGGCATCCTCAAATCCCCCACGATTTCCAGGTGGGCTAAAGGCACTATCACGTCACAGCGTTAAAAATATTAAAATATAAATAAAAATAGTATTACAACAAACAAGATGGGATGGGGAGCGCCCTAAAAGAAGTGGTTAGCAAACTGAAGAGAGATATTCTCCCCCCTCTCCTGCACACGGCCAATTGCAGCATCAGGAGATGGCGCAGCAGATGCCCCCCAGACCATGCTGGAGCACAGCGTCACGGCCATGAAAGGGGGTCTCCCCTTTCGCCCAACGTCAGGCTGTTTCCATGAGTCACACTGTTCTGTCCTCTAGTGACCAAAAAGCCCTGACCAAAGCTGGTAATTTGGGCAGGAAGCTGGCTCTTTTTGAGTTGAAGTAGCCTTTTATTAATACAATGTTTGCAATGAGTTCTGATTATACTAGGACAATTTGGCTTCCCAGTCCAGGACCAGGACTGAAGCCTGCGACTCCGGCTCCAAAAAGAAGTGACCAAGCTCCGTGCTTGACTCTCCTCTGCCCTGTGCCATAAACCCACTGTGGCCCGTGGCATCAGCCCTGCTCACATGAGAGGGGAAGGAGGACTGCTGACCACGCACAGCCCCAGGCTGCTCCCACCTCCAACAGCCGGGATCAAGCCAAAGCCCGGAGGGAAGAGCATCACTTCTGGAGGCTTATGCTGCGCGAGGCTGCCCTTGCTCCCTGCAGCCACCTGACAATGACCCTCGTGTCACTGACTCAGCACACGCGCTGCCTTCGCAAACAACGCGGAAGCACAGCCGTCACGATTCCTGGTGCCGGACACTCTGCACAGCTGGGGATGTCAGCACACTGACCAGTGGATCACAGCCCAAAACACCAAGAAACCGGGGTTCAGTTCAGCTCAACACAGCAGAGAGGGCTCCCCACGATCCCTGCGCGCACACACAGCAACAGGCACGAGTCCAGCTGTGCCCTGTAGACCCTGCCTGCCCCGGCACGGGGCAGTGCCCCCTCTCCCATGCCCTGAGCTTATTGAAACAGCCAGAGTTTTCCCCAACAGGAAGCAAACGGCAGCAGCGCCCTTTGGACACCTACAGATAAACACAAGCTCTATTTCACGATGCGTGCACGCAAAAATCGGCGATGACTGACTCAAAGGAGGAATCGAGCAACCCAAACGCACACAACGCCATGAGTCACCCTCCACCTGACGCTCACGCCGGTGCCAGGCACCATTCAAAAGGAGCTCAGCGGGGCGCAGGCAGCCAGGCCTTCCCAGCCCACAGCGAGTTCTGGGCTGTCTCAGCTAAACACCAGCAGGGACACCAGGTCCCCAGTGTGACACCAAGCCATGCCTGCAGCAAGGAGCTCGCTGTGCGTCTCACCGCAACACCAGCACGCTGCCAACGTGAGCCTGGAGTGCCCAGTCCCTCCCTCCAGCCAGCCTGTTCACTTCCAGCCAGGACACTTACCAAAGGACTGCTTTCTGGTTTCTTATAAACGGGGATCCATGCGAGGCATCCAACAGCAACACCTGCTCCAAAAGGTGCTGGTTCTTTCAGACCGGCTTTCTCCAGTTCCAACTCCCAGTAAAAGCCCCGCACGCCCACGCCAGGGAAGGGGACAAAGGGGCAGTGCTGGCAGAATGCTGCTCTCCGCAGCCACATGACAATGACCCTCGTGTCACTGACTCAGCACATGCACTGCCTTCACGAACAAAGCGGAAACACAGCCATCACGACTCCCAGTGCTGGACACTGCGCGGCTGGGGATGTCGGCACTACCACCGGATCTGCCAGAGCCGCCTTTCTGATCGAGAAGGACCAACCTGAACTCCCCAGGTACAGGAGGGTGTCCATAACCAGATCCCTGGTCTGACCTGGGATCACGCTCTCTCGTGCTGCCCTTTCTTGCACAGGACCGTGGCATGTCACAGATCAGGGGCACAATCAGCATCGAGAAAAAGCCTTAAAAAAGCACAAAGCTTTAAACTAGAGATTAGTTATTTCCACTGACACCATGGCACAGCCTCAAAAGACGCTTCAGGACAGAGGGGAGACACACCACGGAGATGAGCAGCCAAAGCAAATGGGAAGTCCTTCTCTTTGTACAGCAGTGGTGTGCAGCCCCAGCTTTAGAAACAGCAGCAAAACGGGAAGACTGTCAATAAAAGTTAACTTCAAAATCAACTGAAACACCCAGGAAAAAAAAAAATCCAAGGAAACCACTCAGTGGCTCTCTTGCAGGTCCCTATTCACATGGCATCTGCAAAGCTTGTCGGGAGCTCGCACGCGGAAAGGAAGTCACGGCGAGCCCAAGTCACTCCACACGGTGGTGGCAATGGAGAAGGAAGGGACTTGCTTACAAGCAGAAATGCAGTCTCATGACCAGCAAAGTGGTTTTTCTTCTTTCACCCACTGAGGACACAAGACAGGCGGGTTGCTGACCCGTGTCAGGAAGAGCAGCCCCACAAACATGAGCTCAGAAGGAACGAGAAGCAGCAGCAGAAAGAGAGCAGGGCTCTGGTGGAGATGGCATTGCTGCCCGGACTCCTGTGCCCAGTCCCTTCCGCACTCCACTGCAGAGAAGCCTCTCCTGCATGCTAGTGTGTGGAATTAGGCCAGGAGACCCTTAAGGCAAAACCACATCGTCTCTCATTCCTCTTCGTGTATGAATGCAACTGATTAGAATAAGGAATCTGTTTACATCAGCCTGTGCCAGTTACTGGCCTTGGCAACTCTCAAATTAGCTCTTTTTCCCTTCTTTTTTAGTAAAAGGAGAGCTGGCAGGAAACATGGGCCTTTCCAAAACAAAAGCAGACCACTCAGGCTGGCGCTCAGATCCAGGTTATTTAGCATCGCCTTCAGCAGCCCTTGGATTAGCCATTTCTCCTTAGCTCTGCCGCAGAGCCTGCGTTTCCCCCTCAGCAGAGCCCTTTGCTCTGGCTGGGGGAGCAGCTGCGCTTGGTCTGGTCTGCGAAGGCTCCCTGCCTCGGCTGGGCTCAACCCTACAGGCAAGCTCCTGGGTTCCCAGGGGCTGCAGCGTGGAAGGAGGGCACAGCAGGAAGCCTCGCGACTTCCTCGCCCCGTCAGCCTCGGTGCGAGCACCCACATTGGTGCTGGCTGTCGAAACAGGGCAGCTACTGCACACAGCGAGCCAAGGGCACGCTTTCCTCGGCACACGAGAACGAGCGCTGACCCAGGGCTGACTTTCACCGATGCTTGGTTAGGCATTGGCTACACACGAAGGCTCGCTATGCCAAGAACCTCTGTTCCACTTTCTTCCCACATATTTAAATAAGAAAAATCCCAGCACATCCCAAAACTTCCCATTATCCACCATCGACAACCACTTCTCAGTGAAGAAGGGTGGAAAGCAGCAGAGTCTCCTTTCCACGCAATAGTGGCACAGTGACTCTCCACGGGCTTCCTGGCACTTCCAGAAGCTCAGAAACCCCAGTCTAAACTGAGGACTTGGCTGCAGCAGCACCTCCAGCAGGGATAAGAATCACAAAAGCTGGTTTTTTTGGTGAAACAGAATAAATTACTTTCTCTGTGCAAGGTCTTTTCTAACCAGACCTTGACACACCAGCTCAGACGTCGGCAGAACTTCTATTTTAGGGCACGAGACAGATACAGAATGTGCATCAGTCAGTCTGGAGCTTGAAATACTGCATATTTGAGCTTTTGCTGTCATACTTGGATTTTTCTTCTGGCCCATAGGTCTTATTCAAGGACAGCAGAGCAGCTGTCAGAGCTAGGAAGAGAACAACAACACGAAGAACAGTTTTACTGAGGCAGAAAGCAATTCTGTGCTCTGGGTATACCGAGGTGGGGCTATGCAGTAAGCCCAGTACGCTGAACCAGAGGACTTAAAGCATTATCCAACACAAAAATGAATTCAAACTTGTCAAGCTGCCTCAAAAGAAAGCAACCCAGAATTACCGAATTTGCACACTTCCTTTCACCAGATAAAAGCCGGTCTCTCAACCTTTACACAAGGATGTGGGGTGTCTCACCAGCTTAGGCACCTGAACACCTTTGTTCACGCAGATTAACATGAGCCAGCACAGAAAAACAAGCGTTCAGGATTACAGGATAAACAAAACCTGAGAACAGGAGGTAAACGGAAAGCCCTGCTAACTAATACTGTTCCCCAGCCTCCCTTCCCAGAGAGGGACAAAATCGGTGCATCGTGCTTCAGGCATTGTTTGGAGTGAAATATGGTTCTCAACACGGCCAATATTTGGGAGTTGGGACAAGCCCACAGGAGTTTTAGCCCACTCTTTTACCAACTACCACGGGCACTACTCAGTCAAACCCATTGCTCCTCTACGCTGCAAAAGCTCAGGAGCAACCCAGCCAGGCATGTACTTTGCATGGCTCAGGTCCTGCTGAGGATGGGTTTTTTTTAAGATCAAGAGAGGAATATGGTATTCTTTCAGCAGCCTCTTCCGCAAGTGTTGTACGCAGTGCTGCCAGAGGTGGAAGTTCAGTGAAAACCATCCTCCCCCAGACTGGCTGCATTTCTTGAGGGTTCCTGTGACAGGGAGGGGAGCACTATGGACATGGTTGGTAGCCACAGACTTTGACCTCTTCCACCAGGAAGAGTTTAGACAGCAATATCCTCTCATGCTGTTGTCACTTGGGAGTATTTCTTTGAAACTAACAGCTGTAAGAGCATCAGAGGCACATGGTCAGGCACATCCTGCAAAAGTTTAAGAACGGTACAGACCTCTGATCAGATGTTTTGGGGGTTTATTTATTTAAAGAAAAGCAAGCACCGTTTGTATGGAACCAGGACATTTTGTACTTATACGGTAGCTTTGCTCTGAGGATGTGCGAGCTTTTCAGACATGACACACCTGTCTCCTGTGCTGCTCTAAGGGAAGGAGGTGTTACTGCGCAATATTTACATCACATGGTAACTCAGCAGGACAGCAGTCCTCCTGGTACCAGACACAGGCTTCAGCTCTGGCTGACCTATTAGAAGTGTGTGCAGCCACACTAGGAACCTCCCCGCCTGCCGCGTTTTGCTCGTTTGAACACTTGTGGAATACAGACAACTACGCAGCCCAATCCCCTGCAACCACACACAACCGTGTGCGCCAGCAGACCACAGACCATCAATCTCAGACCCAAAGCGGGTGCCAAAAAGGGACCACGAGGCCACAGGACAACAGACCAGTCAGGCAGGGAGGGAGTAGGGGGCACAGGCTGAAAGGCTGATCCTGGGTTCCAAAAACTGCAGCTCTCCAACTCCACACTCCCACCCCCAGTACAGTCAACATAAACAGAAGACACTTGACACAGGATTTTTCTTTCCCTTCGTAACACGAGCCGCTCCACTTACCTCCAGCGGTTACATGTACAGCCCTGTTACACAACCAGGCCTTGCACAATCCTTGCAGGCATTTTATCAGCTTGCTCCTCCAAAGCTTGGAGTTAGCTAGAACCAAGAGATGCTAGCAATGACCCGTGAAAGCAAGTCAACAGATGCATTTCACAGGCAGCCACCCAGCAAGATCCAGCATACCTGCATACCAACCCTAAGTTGGTTACTAAACCTGCCTGGGAGACTTGCACATGCACTGTCAGAGCCAGACTTTCCAAGGAGAAAAATCCAACCATATCTTTAACTCCAAACTTCCCCATCTCCTACTCCATATAGTGAGAACAGAAAGGAAAATTATACAATAATTCTACCTTACTCATTGCAAAGGTATGACTGGAGGCCCAGAAGTGGCTGATAACTAAGTAAGAATGCTACAATAATGTGCCACTGGAAGTCAAACTCAGCCACTCTTTGGATCTGTGGCCCTAGAGAAGGCACCGGAGATG
>NW_010265406.1:17406-19805 GCF_000690775.1 Eurypyga helias
GATTCCGTGAGCAATCCGCAGCGCATAACTGTCTTGAGTGTTTACTTGGGGAGAAGCAGCAAGAGATCATGACCATTCTGTAATTATTTGTTCCGATATAGGAAATCTCAAACTCTATAAAAACCCAATCTTGGCAGAGGCGCACCTGTCACTGCAGGGCTCGTGACTCACCCTCAACAACAGCCCAGGTAAAGTAATCTCACCGCTCGGATCAAACGATCACATTGGGAAAGCTACTTATGCAAGTTCTATGAACTGTGTTTTTAGAGGTAGGAGAGCCCATGTCAGGAAACAGAACAAAGTTCAGTGTCAGCAGAGGTAACTGCCGGGTACCTTTCTTCTATACCAGAGGAAAGGGATAGGGAGGAGACGGCAGGATCATAGAATCATAGAATGGTTTGGGTTGGAAGGGCCCTTAAAGATCATCTAGTTCCACCCCCCCTGCCATGGGCAGGGACACCTTCCACTAGCCCAGGTTGCTCAAAGCCACATCCAGCCTGGCCTTGAAGACATCCAGGGATGGGGCATCCATAACATCTCTGGGCAACCTGTTCCAGTGCCTCACTACCCTCTCTGTGAAGAATTTCTTCCTGACATCTAATCTAAACCTCCCTGATTTCAACCCGAGCAGGGACGCCTTTGCCCTAGTCTTTTAGGGCTGAGCAAACACATTATCTTGGCTGAGTTGCCAGAGCCAAAGGAGAGAGTAAAGATCAAATGAGATTTCAGTCGGACACAGCTCCACGTGCCACTTTTGCTGCGGGTGAACTGCGTAAAGAAACCACTGCTCCCAGCCTGACAGCCCCCTCCCCAAACCCAACCGCGCCCACAGATGCTCCACAACCTGTGACGCTGAAAAGGAAGAGGTTACCTCGCACCAACGGCTTTGCAAGGAAGCAGTGATGGGGCCTGTGAGCTCCAGCACAAAGGGTGGCGAGCAGCAGGGAAAGCCTTCCTCAAGGCAAGGCGTTGCGGTCGTACGGCCCCGTCGAGCTCCTCCAGCTGCTTTGGGAGAAACAAAACAGTAGTTGCAGAAGGCACTTACTTGCTCAACCCCAGCTACCCAAAAGGCACTAGCCCAGAGATTACTGACTGCACAGGAGGCAACTGCAAAGTGATGACAAAGCAAGAGGTTTTACTCTGTCACAATTAGAGCAGGACTAATTAACAGAGTGTTAAGCCAGCTCCGTGACACTACCCCCTCCTTCCTGCCCACTCTTCACCTTACTCCCCAAGGCTTTCCCACTAGATTAAAAGTAAGTGCCCAGTTGTGTCAGGTTTTTATCCTGTAGCACTGGTCCTCAGTAGCACTGGTTCTCAGACAGCTACAGAAATACTGAAAGCAAGCATGTTCCCTTCTACCTAGCCAAAGGATGTGTGCATCAGCACACCGTGCTGAGCACAGCTCCCCTGGCTATCCCCAGCAACAAATCCCGTAGCTCCTCACTACGGTCCACACAAAGCCCTGCGGAAGGAGGGATATCCTTGCCAACCCTCTTTCACTTTCAGAATTTAGAAATAGAAACCTGATCCTTCCTTGTACCTTTCCAGCTTCTCAACTGGATACATGTTTCTGCTTTTTAAGAAAAAAAGTACAGACCCATTTCAGTTTTCCAAATTCATTCAGATTAGGCAGAAAACCTCAGCAATCCCTCTTCTCCGTACACATTCCACCAGACGTTACTATTTCTTTTCACGCTGTGAAAGCGAACCCAAGCTAAGCTATGGTCTAACCACTGGCAGACCAAAGCATGCTCCAAGCTGCACCAGCTGTGCTTCCTCCTTCCTAAGAATCAGTTCCATGCTGATGGCTAACTCCCAACACCACAATCCAGGTGTCTTCACCCCTCCAGCTTTAATATTACCAAACAGGTGGTTTTCCACTATGTCTTTCGACAAGCAGATTCCCTAAGGGTATAACTTCACTCTCCAAAGCAATTCCATCGGAAAAAGATAGGGATAAACAGGCAGAACAGCAAACCAGCCCAGCACACAGCAATGGGAATACCTTTCTGCAGAGAAGGGCCAGAAAGAGAAGTTCATCGAAGGCTTTTAACCAGCAACAGGGATTTTAGCCTGGATGGGGTAAGCACAAGCAACCCTTCGGCACGCTGGGGAAGCGAGGCAGAGCGGACATCACCCCGGAGCACCCCCTTGCAGGCTGCTGGCCCAGAGCCTGCGGGGCAGGCAGGGCACCCAGTGCTGGCTCCCGCCCTGCCTCCTCCCGAGCCCCACGGCAGGGACCCTGGCACCTGGGTGCTGGCAAGCCCCCTGCCCCACATCCCCCAGTGAGCCAGGAGTGACAAGGGCAGACCTCCCTCCCCCCACCACCACCAAAATGACAGGGGGCCCAGTCACACCAGACACCCCAAAAACAGGGGGCTCTGGTCAACCCTGTC
>NW_010265407.1:0-10964 GCF_000690775.1 Eurypyga helias
TTATTAGCAGTGGGGCAGGTTCCTTAGCAGGCTGGGGGTTTGCCGGGTTTTCTCCCTGATTTCAGATTCTTGGGACCTGGCTGTGTGTCAGCCAGCAGGTGAAGAGCACTTTTATCACATGTTCTATTTTCCATTATTTCAATTACTCAGTAGTAGTAGTAGTATTGTTAGTATTACTATCACTATAATTTTCGTTTATATTATTAAATAGTTCTTATCTCAACTTTATAAGATTTCCTTGTCTTTTCCTCCAAATCTCCTCCTGCACTAGGGATAGAGGAGGGAAGTGAGTGGGCTACTGTTGTGGTACGGTACTTAATTGTACACAAGGCTAAACCATGACAAGAGTATAGATCCATAACCACGAAACCTCTTCCAACATAATGATGGAAGCTTATGGGCTACCTTTTTCTCATGGCTCTTTGTTGATGTCAAAGGTCGCTCTGCACATGGTGTCATACACCAAAGGTGGAAAAGGCAGCCTGAATTTTAGCTCATTCCTTCAAAATAAAGGCTTCACTACTTTTCTCAAAGTGTATGACACAACTATTCCTTGAGCTAAAAAAGTCCTTAAAACAAGAGAGGAGAAATCTCATTGCTAGTTAAGAAGTGTGATGGCAAAAAAGCCTAAGCATAGCCAGGGTCTGTTCAGCACAGTACCAGATAATGTTAAGGCACTCAAATTATCCTGGAGGGCAGCAGCAGATTCAGGTGCCATAGCATGGTGCTCTGAAGCGTGCATATCATCCTGCTCTTGATAACAAGCTAATCTCGATGCATTCCAAGAATCAACTGTTCCTTTCACTTCACTGAAGGAGTTAAAAGATCAGTGTTTATAATTTTAATACAAAGAGTACTAATGAATGATTTATCCATCTTGCAGGGAAAGTCCCGCTACATTAGAAACAAGGTCAAATAGCCTGTTTTAGCCAGACTACACTAGAATGACATACAAATAACTCCAACAACCCATTCTGATGATAAAGGCACATGGAATTTGTTTTGTTAACAGAATTTGGAATAATCCCAGAAAATCCTCTTCCTCTAAGACACAAACCTCTTTGATCTTCCAGAAATAGTACACACAATATGATTGAGTGTTTTTTGGTCTCTTTATACTCCCTACACACAATTTCATACACAAAACACAAGTTATTCAAATGAGCAAATACGGACCAATTGCTTCTATCTTAGTAACAGTCTGAAGTCAACCATGAACAAAAGAAGTCTTGCACAATACCATGCAGCTGAAGTTTCAAAACACACTGCAATTATTAGTTGATTGACCTTCAATACCCACATATTAAATATGCACCCAGTCCTACACCAATTCCTTCTCATCTTATAAATGCAGACAAGTAGTTTCAGAGTTTCTCTAACCTGATCAAGCCACACAGGATGGCTACGCAAATAAGCCAAAATCGTAGCCAAGTTGTCCCTAACTTCAGGCCTGTTCCTAAACTCAAAGCAATAACCTAGATTCATCTGCACAAACTATTTCAGTCTACATCATTTACAGGACAGATCAGTGATATGCAATAACTTTTTGACAAGTTTTAAGGCATTCCCAAAAAACAGCCCTTCCAGTAGGACATCAAATCAACAGAAAAAAATCAACAGCAGATTATATTGAATATTTTCTGTGGGACAAGCTAAATAAGAAACAAACAAAAAAGCCCCTCACATAAACCAAAATCAGATTACAATCGTTCTACTAATTCTACCAATGAGTGCTCAAATACAACTCTTGCAAATGTGTTACCAACTCTCTTTGAGCATCTACTGAAGTCTAACTACCGCCTTAAAAGAATGACAACTGATGTGTGAGCTCCAAAAGAATCTCTAGTTTTCACAGGGTTCACTGAAAAACAACTGTGTTCTCACCTTTGCTACAACACTTCAGAAATCTCCACTTTCTCCATCTATAGTCTCAAGAAAAAAGCTTACATAGTAAAAGTGATTAAAAGGATTTGATTGTTTTACAGAAGAGTTTCTTAACAACTGGTAGAATTGGAGTGAAACTGAAGATGTTGAGACTTGTGAAACACAAAATGCAAGTCAGAAATGTTGTTTAAACTATTTATTTGGAAATATCACACACTGTGATGTTTTTTAAGGTACAAAAAACATTGTAGTCAAGCATAAGCGGCTAATTTCATATTTGACAGCAAAGCCACAGGTAAACGAAAACTGAGAATTTTATGTTTTTCTGTACATGTCATATGATTTCACATGAATTCACTGTAAACAGTAATAAATATTTCAGAATCAAGACAGATTGACTGGAATCTACTCCAGCAAGATCATGTTAATTTACCTTCGTTGTAATGCTCTGACAAGCCTCACTTAACTTAGAAGTTAGAAACTTAGCAGTTTCTATCTGCAGACCTACTAAAATGTTAGCAGCTCTCCCTCATAACATCTGGGACGGGTTGGAGATGAAAGTATAAATTGAGGGTTGCTTCAGTCCTACTATGAACCCAGGTAACAACCTGCACAGCAAGCCCTAGCAAGCCACAAGTACGTCCAACAAAAAGAAGCTCAAAGCAGTGAAGTAGAACATTCTCAATTACAGCAAAATCCCTAAGCAAATGAGGAAGAATCTTTGCTTCATTTCAGGCGTAATATAAAATGGATCTTAGATAATTAAACACGTTAAATGAGACCATAAATGCATAACGTTAACCTGGAAACCAGCTTTACTCCACAGATTTACATTTCTAGTACACCTATTCTGTACTAGTTGGCCCATAGCACTGAACTTGCTCAATTTCAAAACTAATCTCCATTCATTTTCACAAAAACTGGGATTAGGTTTTTGCTGCAGTCTGTAAATTAAACCTACATTTTACTCCTATATCTTTTTCACAATCTTTTTTTCTCTAAATTCTGTCTGCATTAAATTGTACCTAGAAGCAATTTATTAATTTCAAATGCATCATTTCCACTTATTTCTTCTGAAACCCAATACCACAGGGAATATGGATTTAGGTTCCATCGATCACTTTTAAAAGAGCTAAAATATATAACGTATTTCAGTCAGACATGTCCAAACACTTGTTAAATTGTCACTTCTGGCTAGTTATTGACTTCTCAGAACTACCTTCACACCTCATCCATTTGCGACTTTATCAGTTTTCTGAAAAGCAGGAGATATGGGCTTAAGATCCATATCCAGGAGCCAGATAAGCCTTTGCTGTGGTTAATTCCCAGCCATCATTCCCAGCTCAGATTATCAGCAGAATTTAGCACTTGTGAAAGTTCCAGACTGAGCACAGCAGAAATTAAGGTTTACTCTTTACACACACTACTGACAGATGCAGTGCAGCAATCACCAGTGCAAGCTTCTTCACAAAATCCCACCACCAAAAGGTTTTGATTATGCTTTGTCTACAAACTTTTAGGACAAAGTAAAAGGTCTACTTCTTTGCCCATTTATCCAGAACAGTAAGGAAGTATGTTCATGGTAGAAGAGCAAAGTTGCACTGGGGAAAGGAAAAACAAGAAAAACAAACAGGCAGGTGTGCAAACATGCATCCCAGCCCCACCTGTCCTTTCCGCATGCACTGAGTCATACTGAACAGACACACCAGCCCGTGCAGCTACTACAGCAGTTACACAACCCTCTGCAGGCTCACTATCCCTTCAGACTGTTCCCCCAATGCTTCACTTGCCTGTGCAATTGAAGTATATAATAGCACCTAACTAAATGAACAGGTGAGGACGGAAGTAAACCAAGACATTGGTCACTCAAAGCAGTCCCTTAAAGAGATCGTGTATTTCTACCAATACAGAGACATCCATTATAGCCTCACTCATGATTTCTGTATTCTGTCTCCTTCCTACCTTGAATGCAAGCTTTATTATTATTATTGTTGTTGTTGTTGTGAGAGAGACAGTTTTCTTAGGTTATTGTCATTTGTACCAAAAAACCAAACTGAAGACTTTATTAGTTCTTCCAGTACTAATAAGGCTGCATACAATAAGATAAGCCTATTTTGAAACTTTCAACAGCATTTACAAGCACCAAAAGTTCAAGTATGCCAGTTTTGCAAAAGAATTGTGGCTTTATGGCCCCAGAGAGGTCCAATTTCATGAAGCACAAACCAGTCAAATGCTAGTTTGAGGCATCATTCATGTATGCAGCAGCTCCCAAAAAGAAAAAGATCATTCTGACAAACAAGAGAAGGTAGGGTGGGTGAGGATCCATTTTCTCATCTTTAATTTAGACACAACATCTCAAGATTTCAAGTACTGACACAAGAACTGATGTTGATGTATTACCACAGAGCAAACTGTAGTTTGGGAGAGCACGTTGCTGTCCACTTATTCTCCATTTCCTTCAAGGAAAAGGCAGGTGATCTGCTAGAAGAGCTCCATATGCCAATGACATAAGGACTCAAAGTTTCTTGGGTTGTCTTCTGCTGTGCCGTGCCAGGGTCCACACTGGGAAAATCTTTCTTTTGGCTAAATTCACCATTGTCTTTCCTACTTTGAAGATGAGGTAAGGAGCAACAACAGAAAACCTACATTTCACTACACATCTCAAAGTAGCCAAAATATTTCAGAAGCTGTTTTCACCATTTGACTTTAAAAAGATTGAAAATACTTCACTTTCTTAATTTTAAGACTTCAAGGTCGGTAGATACCCACAATTTATTTACATTTTCTATTGTGAGAGGGATCTTTTTGCAAATTCCTCTTTTTCCCATGTTCACAGCTAAAGTTTAATCTGGTATCGTCCATGATCACTATCTTGATCACTGCAGTATCACTGCTTGATACTAACATTTTTTAGAAAGCCAAAAACCAAAAGCAAACAACATATTTTTATTCTTTTAATATATGAAGGCAAAAATACTTATAGTCATAACCACCTTTTCCACCCTTTGTTAAGGGTGTAATGATCACTTCCAGTAGAAGATAACATAAACTGTTTCCATTATGACACCTTTGGTCTTTCCAACGTTTTAGAAGAGCAAGGCCTAATAGAAATCCTAACAGAAATTAATAAAACATTGCTAGATATAAAGAGAAGTGGTAAAGTGGCAATAAAGGACAGCAGAAGTTCCGTGACTACATGGAAAGCCTAGACTATCTACCTTCAATTCATAAAGTTAATGGTCTTGGTTTGTAACTAGTCTTTATTTATTTCAATTGGCCTTGAAACAACAACCCTAAGAAAACAGTACAACCTACAAATGTATTAAGAGAACTCTCTAGGTAAGTAAAAAAAACCCTCATTTGTGATTGACACCTTGTCCGGATATGTCCAGCAAGGTAAAGAAATACAGGTATTGACTCAGCTTTAGGGTCATCAACACAGCTTAACAGTCAGGATCTTTCTAAACTGAAATACAGCTGGTAATTCATCTTATCAACAGAGCATGGATTATGCAACAGAGTCCCAACTACAAACAGCATGGAATCATCAAGGTCTCCCACAAACACAGGCAGAGAGAGCAGATGGCTTCCTGTCTTTGAAAGCACCTCATCTACCATTTCAGGATCATCCACACATTCAACCTGTATAAAGCACAGAAGTTAACTGCCACAAAGTGCTTAACTTCTTGCGTTTAACTGAACGTTGTGCTTTAAGCTCTTTCAACTAAAATTAAACTCAGATAAAAGTGTTTTCTACTGTTCTACTTATAAAACCAGGAAAACAGTTGCTACATACATAAGCCCTATACAGCTACACTCCTTTTTAATGTTTACATAAGGCAATAAATATGGCACCCTGCCTACTGCTCCAATGACCTTTTACTTACTGAAAATAAGTTATTACTGTAGAGGTAAAAGTACTTCAAATATCCAGCAGTTACTCTTTTTCTACCTGTGGAAAAAAACAGCTGTGGCGTTACTTTCTTTTAGAGGTAAGTACACAGAATACAAAATACAGGCTTCATGTAAACAAAATTTAAAGTTAAATGTCTACCAAATGCCAGAGATGAGAAACCTCACAACATCCTTTGTTTTTATTTAACTCAGTTTCATAAGAATATTGTTATGTGAAAAACCTTTACAATGACCATAGCATTTCATCTGGCAGCAACTACACTAGGAAATATTGAGATGCTTTCAGGTAGAGTTAAGAGAACACTCCTCCTGACCTGGATAAGGAACCGCACAGGCCAGAGTGAGCTATGTGTAGCTTATGGACAACTGACCACCAGACAGTGTCTGATGGTCCTTCTGACTGTTAACCATATAGTCTTCCATCAATGGATGTTTAGGGTCATTTTTGATAATTTATTTCACAAACAAAACAGCACTGACCTCTACAGTTAAAGATGATGCCATGAGGGAAAGAAAGGGTATATACGTGTAATGGTAGTGGAGAAGAGGCAACTGTAATTAAGAGGGAACAAAAGCAGTATACAGACTGACAAAGAAAATTTAGGAAATAAAATCACTAAAAGCACTACCACCACAGGACAATTTCTAACTGTACTTTTTCCTGTCTGAAAAGCACAGGATTTGTTATATCCTGAATATAATCTGTCAGTGTTTCTTGTAAAAGATAACAGACTTTTCATCAGAAAAAAAAAAGAGGTAGTTTGTTTGAAATTCCCTAGTTTCCACCAAAAAAAAAAAGGCAAGATCTGTATTCAAATTTACGTTAATAGTATATTCACAAAAGAGACATGACAGTGCTTCATTTATTACAGACTTTTCGTAGCTATTTATCATCACTGGGCCTTGCAAACACATACAATGTATTTTCCATTAATCACTGGGAATGTCAGTACACTTTGAGAACTTCTAGTCCAAGTTCCACATCAGAGACTCACATCTTGGGAACGCTGAGATAAGCCCCAAACATTTGCAGCTCCGAAACTGCCCCAGATGGGGTGACTTAAGTTCTTCTGGACTCTCCAGCCTGCTGGCATTCCACCCTGTCCATATCTCCAGCCGGCAAGTAAAGCCCCCAGATCCAGAGCCCTGAACACGCTGGGACCATGCATGCAGCCTAGTCACTGACAGGGAGACTGGGACCCCTATCTGGCAATAAAAGTAATTCCCAATTTCTCACCACAGCTGCCAGTTCCATGTAATCTCTTATTTCAGAATCACCCTATAGTGCTGTTTTTGGAATAATGACATTGCCTTAACTTTTGCTTTACTTGCAGAAAGAATTTGTGTGTGTGTGTGTATACACAAATTATATATATATAAGCTACATATATATGTATATCTTCTGCACCAACAGGGTCCAAACCAAGCAGAATTTTTTTTTTCTTTCTTACAAACAGGAAATAAACTACAGTTCGTCCATTTTCACAGCACTACAAATGCTCCTTTTAGTGAACTGCTATGTTTTGGTTTAAAATTAACTGAATTTTATTATTATGTATCTTTGCCCCATTCTATATTACCCATAAATTCTCGATCTTAATAGGATCATCAAAATAATTACTACAGTTGGTATATTTGATTTTAAATTGCACACACAGTCCAAACTACATAAAAAATGTGATCACTTACACACCTCAAACAACGAAATCCTCAGACCTAAGCAAGCATTCAAGATAACAGACACAACTTCCTGAAAAATTCCCTGCCTGAAAACACATTAATTACACACAAGTTAGCCCGTTTTATGAAGTAGAAAAAAGATAATTCTACAGCAGATAGACTGAAGAGACCAGCTTTTTTGAACACTTAAAAATCAAATTAAAATCAAATGTTTACAGCTCCTAACAGAATCAAGATTCTTATAACAATCTCAATTTTTGCTGGGAAACTTGAGATTCAGCATTATACTTACTTTCAAAAGCAGTATTCAGCACATATGACAAATAAATTATTAGATCCTGTTCTAAACCTTGAGTGACTTCCTTCTTGTTGCCCACTCTCTTCTTACAACATATTATTAACTTTTCCTTAAAAATAAAAATATTAAGGTAGAGCTTTACTAGGTGTCATAAAACACACAGCTGACTCACTTTTCTTTCACTTTCTGATAAACAGCATTTTTTGAAGTCCTATCAGTAACTACCACACATGTGCTTCTGCATTTTTAAACATGATTTCTAGACCCTTAATGGCTTATCAAAGGATTGAGCTGTTTGAGGAAGCTTATTGAAGGCCTCTGTTCTTTCAGACAGGCCATAACTTCAAGAAATTCTTGCAAGACAGGAATTAAACTATTAAAAAAGTTAAGGCATACATTAAAAAAGAACAGATCTTTCATCATTCATCTCAGGCTGCAAATTTAAATTAAGTAACAGCAACAACTGCATGTCAAAATCTATCAAAGATGACACCAGTGGCTCCTGAATTTTCATCGGGCCTCTATATGAGGTTAGGAAGGAAGGAAGACAGCTTAAGACCATGTTTAGTAAGCACACAATAAAACCAAAAAAGGAAACACTTCTTTCAACATTACTATCCATAGTAAAACCTGGGCAAAATTCATGACTAGAAAAGGTGCCGCTAGAATATACAAACAGGCATGCTTACTGACCAATCCATTTGAAACAGATGATTAGTGAAATAGATAGTTAAGTAGTAGAATTTAATTGTTTAAATCCACTTACTAACACAAGTAAAAGCCAAGTATAACATTCTGCTTCTATTGACACACATGGGTCTTCTGACAAGTATGAAGAGTTGAGTATCTCCTTGGAAATTGAAACCCATAAGACCTCTCTTAAATGCAGGTATTCCATACATCATGCCCTTGGTTTCACAGTAAGATTTCAGTTTCAACATGTGCACTGAAGTAGTCTCTGTTGTACTACAGAAGCAAATTTGACATACACCATTAGGATGACTACCTCAAATGGGTAAAGTTATAATGCCTCTTTCAAGAAGGTGCATATTTAATACTAGTGCCTTTAAAAAAACCAGTGTGTATCATTCCTTTAAAAAGTCACTATTCTTGATGAACTATTCATGGATGAACAAGCAGCTCCTGGACAAACTGAGACAAAAAAAAAAAAAAGCATACCTACAACCTGTGGAAGCAGGGACAAGTAGACTGTGAGGAATACAGAGCAATTGTCCAAGAAGCCAGGGATCAGGTTTGGAAAGCCAAAGCCCTGACAGAATTAAACCTGGCCAAGGACATCAAGGGCAGCAAGAGGGCTTCTATAGATACATAGGGGATGAAAGAAAGATCAGGGAGAAAGTAGGCCCTCTGTGGAAGGAAACAATCAAGCTGTTTTCCCAGGATATGGAGACAGCTTAGATGCTCAGTAACTTTTTTTCGCCTTGGTCTTCACTGGCAAGGATGCAAGCCATACCCCCTGAGCTGCAGAAGGCGGGGCAGGAATTGAGAGAATGAAGAGCCACCCATGGTGAGAGAGGATCAGGTTCACAACCACATAAGGAACCCGAAGGTGCACAAGTCCATGGGACCTGATAAGATACGTCTGCGGGTCCTGAAAGAACTGGTGGATGAGATTGCTAAACCTCCATCTCTCACAGTCAAGAAGTCATGGCAGACTGCTGAAGTTTCCACTGACTGGAAAAGAGGAAACATAACCCCCATCTCTGAAAAGGGAAAAAGGAAGATCTGGGGAATCAGACAAGTCAGTCTCACCTCTGTGTCTGGTAAGATCATGGAGCAGATCCTCCTGGAAACCATGCTAAGGCACATGGAGAATGAGGAGGTGATTGGTGACAGTCAACATGGCTTCACCGAGGGCTGATCGTGCCTGACGAATATGGTGGCCTTCTACAATGGGGTGGATAAAGGACAGGTAAACCATGTCATCTACCTGGACTTGTCCAAAGCCTTTGACACCGTCCCACAAGACACCTTTGTCTGAAAGGAGGCAAGCCATACCCCCTGAGCTGCAGAAGGCGGGGCAGGAATTGAGAGAATGAAGAGCCACCCATGGTGAGAGAGGATCAGGTTCACAACCACATAAGGAACCCGAAGGTGCACAAGTCCATGGGACCTGATAAGATACGTCTGCGGGTCCTGAAAGAACTGGTGGATGAGATTGCTAAACCTCCATCTCTCACAGTCAAGAAGTCATGGCAGACTGCTGAAGTTTCCACTGACTGGAAAAGAGGAAACATAACCCCCATCTCTGAAAAGGGAAAAAGGAAGATCTGGGGAATCAGACAAGTCAGTCTCACCTCTGTGTCTGGTAAGATCATGGAGCAGATCCTCCTGGAAACCATGCTAAGGCACATGGAGAATGAGGAGGTGATTGGTGACAGTCAACATGGCTTCACCGAGGGCTGATCGTGCCTGACGAATATGGTGGCCTTCTACAATGGGGTGGATAAAGGACAGGTAAACCATGTCATCTACCTGGACTTGTCCAAAGCCTTTGACACCGTCCCACAAGACACCTTTGTCTCTAAGCTGGAGAGACATGGATACAATGGACAGACCGCTCGGTGGATAAAGAATTGGCTTGATGGTCGCACTCAGGGTGTGGTGGTCAATGGCTCGATGTCTAAGTGGAGACCAGTGACAAGCGCCATTCCTCAGGAATAGGTGTTGGGACCGGTACTGTTTAACATCTTTGTCAGTGACATGGATGATGGGATCAAGTGCACCCTCAGCAGGTTTGCTGATGACACCAAGCTGTGTCGTGCAGTCAACACACTGCAGGGAAGGGATGCCATCCAGAGGGACCTGGACAGGCTGGAGTGGTGGGCCACTGCCAACCTCATGAAGTTCAACAAGGCCAAGTGCAAGGTCCTGCACCTGGGTCAGGGCAATCTCAAATACAAGCACAGGCTGGGTGGAGAATGAATAGAGAGCAACCCTGAGGAGAAAGACTTGGGGGTACTGGTGGAAGAAAAGCTGGACTTGAGCCGGCAGTGTGCACTGGCAGCCCAGAAAGCCAACCGTATCCTCGGCTGCATCAGGAGAGGTGTGGCCAGCAGGTCTAGGGAGTAGGGAGGTGATTCTCCCCCTCTACTCTGCTCTCATGAGACCCCACTTGGAATACCACGTCCAGCTCTGGAGGTCTCAACATCAGAAGGATATTGAC
>NW_010265408.1:0-2242 GCF_000690775.1 Eurypyga helias
GATTGCCCCAACCCAGGTGCAGGAGTATATTGAAGTATACTTTTCAGTTATCATTTAAGACTTCATTTTTTAAGTTAGCAGAGTATCTCGGGCTCATGTCAGAACAATTTTAAGGCCTCCAGCATCAAAACCAGTCTGTCATAAATCTAAAAATACCAGCTTTTCAGAGTGGAGAGGGGAGATGCCAAGGGATTTCACACACACAGAAAACTGGGAGTTCAATTAGCATTTTTTCCACAGCTACCTAACTCTGGACCCAGCAATTTGATCTGAATCACCTCAAGACTTTTTTCGAATGCTTCCCTGAAGTACGGTCTCAGGACCCCTCAGCGGAGCACACGTTTCTGTGCCTACTGCAGGAGATTATTACAGTGCAGGGAATTCAAAGCTCTGGCTTTTGCATGGGGCTTTTCAAGAGCTGGCCTGCAGCCGTGCTGGGTCTAGCCACCACCCTGCACCAGCAGAGATGATCTTGACACACAGCGAGGAAGATGAGCATGAGCACAAATGAATCCACAAAACTGCTAGCATACAGGAAATTGGCCAATTTTCCAGCACTGACTTCTAGCAGAAACAGTACAAAGGGATCTCTATGGAGGAGATCTCAGGAAAGGAAGGAGGGAGGCAAAGATTGTGGGAAATGAACGGCATGGTGAACTACGACCGACTATTTATGGCCATCCTCTGAAAGGTTGTTCTTAGTCCAGCTTTTAACCAGTGGCTGAATGTCAGAATTACTTAGGAGAACTTGTTGTAATAAGCAAAAAAATAGTTGGTGTATAATACTGACAATGCTCCTAAGCAATTCAGAGTGAGGTGTGCTGTCAGCAGCTCTGCTCAGCGTGAGGACTCGCATCCTCCCCAGCTGCCTTCCTCCCGCACACCATGGCAGCCACGGGGAAGGACGAGGGTAGAAGCAGTGGGCTCACCTCCTGGGCGTATAAACTTGTCCTCCTCACCAACAGTCCTGAAGAAACACCAGCAAACTCCTCATGGGATGTTCAGTGTCCGTCAAGCCTCAGCACACAGTTTTAAACTGGGGTAAGACACATCAAAGTAGTGAGAAAGGGTTGGAGAGGGGTAGGTCAGGTCTCCACAGGCAGCACAGATAGCCCGGCCCTATGCAGACAGGCCCTACACACTGCTGCTTGGCTAAAAGAATTATCAGAAAATATGCACTGAAAAATTCCTTTTTCTGCCCGATATTGTAAACACAAGTTCAGCACAGGAGACTCCACGGGATAAGATGGTTTTGACGACTTCCAGCCGCGTATACACTCCACAGACTCGCTTTCCAAACAGCCTATTATCACTGTGCAGGCAGCTCATTTATTTGCTGAGAATTCTCATTTAAAAAAACTAATCAGTCAAGATTTATTTTCCTCTGATAAGGCACAGGAGGGCACTGCTAAAGTTTTGGCTTCTGCCAGTTGTCAAGCTTCTTGTCTAGCGGTTAATGTCAAGCTAACACCACGACAGGCTCTAACACATCATTTCTCCAGCCGGTGTGTCGTGGAGGTCTGTCTCTGGAAAGCAGGGCTTTGCCACTGATGTTCCCACAGACTGTGACACGGAGCCTCTCACTCCTTGCTTTCTCTGGGATTAAAAGCAGGATCTTCCAGCATAGCAGTCAACAGCATGTAAAGGTGGGTGTCTGTGGCTGCCCCGAACTGTCTGAGTCTTTAACCGAACGCAGCATCCCGTCTGCCCAGAGGATCTGGAGCTGCCACAGGCGACAGGATTTCGGGACAGCAGATTAGGGCTTGTACATCCAAGCAAAGCTGCTGATTCCCTGTGTTGGCCTACACTCTCATCCCAGGGGAAGCAGGACCGGGACCCTGTCGCAGCGGCTCGGCCCACTCTTGGTTGGGAAGGAGCGGCAGCGAGGGGGGCTGAGCTCCCCCACACACAGCCCAGGCTTCACAAAGAGCCGAGATCATCACTGGCAGATGTACCTTCCCCAGGGCTCTGAAATCTCAGTCAGCAAACAGAAAGCAACTGGAAGGGGAAAAAAAGACTAAAGAAAGCCTGTGTTTGAAATATGCTTTGTTTTCTTTTAAAAAATCCAGGATCCCGTCCAGTTTGAAACAAGCTCTTTGTTTTTCGCATTAGTTCAAGAAGAAAACACTTCTTTTTGAAAAATATTCCTCAGAGGTTTAAATCCTGTCACTAGCCCGTGTCTGGCATGCAGGGAGCAGGTCAGGCAGAGCTCTCAGAGCTGCAGCGAGCCAGCCCAGCCAGA
>NW_010265409.1:0-5558 GCF_000690775.1 Eurypyga helias
CTACCAGTCCGACCTGGGCCCTTACCCGGGCGGGCGCTTCTACGCCAAACCCCACCAGTGCGTGGCCATCCCCGCCGACCTGCGGCTCTGCCACAGCGTGGGCTACGACAAGATGGTGCTGCCCAACCTGCTGGACCACGAGACCATGGCCGAGGTGAAGCATCAGGCGAGCAGTTGGGTGCCGCTGCTCAACAAGAACTGCCACATGGGCACCCAGGTCTTCCTCTGCTCCCTCTTCGCCCCCGTTTGCCTGGACCGGCCGGTCTACCCGTGCCGCTGGCTCTGCGAGGCCGTGCGCGACTCCTGCGAGCCCGTCATGCAGTTCTTCGGCTTCTTCTGGCCGGAGATGCTCAAGTGTGACCAGTTTCCCCAGGACGACGTCTGCATTGCCATGACGGCTCCCAACGCCACCGAGGTGTCCAGACCCAAAGGTAAGGCACGACCAGAGCTGCAGCCCCGCTCCCGGCGCATCTCTCTGAGCTGATGGGTCCGGCGTTAAGCCCGGGGGGGCCGCGTGGGACCGAAAGGGGGTCTTGCGGCTGGAGGAGGCTCACCTGAACTCTGCTTCTCGGCAGCGCTCCTCCTCCAGCCTCTGAGCGCTCCGTGAGCGCTCCTGTCCTGAGGAAGGCAGGACGCCCTGCCCGCTCCTCACCTCTGTCCTGCAGCCGAGCCTGGGGGCTGATGGTGCCGGGACACGGCCGCTCTCTCATCCCGGCACAGGGACCAGGCGCCAGCGCCTGACAGACCAGGGCACCAACCCTCCATCCTCCAGATGCTCTGCCCTGGCAGCAGTTTCTCTCCCAAGCCCAGCTCCTGCGTGGCTGGTCTTGACAGCAACGGGACGCGTGGTCACCAGCGTAATCTTGTCGGGGTACCCCGCTTTTCCAGGCAGTCCTGGGGCAGCTGGTGGCTGCGTGCGCCGTGGAAATCCAGCCAGGCAGGTTGTTGGGTGCCTGGCTGGTTTGTTTGTGCGAGTTGCAATGCGTCTGGCTCGTGGATGAAAACTTTTAAAATAAATAAATATCCTGGTGTAGCTTCGGCATTCTGCATCGGAGCTCTTGGAAAGGCGGGCAGGAGGGATGTTGGTAGCAGGAGAAGGCAGGAGACTACAAAAGATGCTTTCCTGCATCCGGAGCTTCACTGAAAGGGACGTGCACTCCCGATTTCACGGTTTGGGGGATAGTGGAGGAGCTCGGGAAGAGCTCAGGGGTGATGGAGCTGCACGTGGGGCTGAGCGATTGCCGTGCCTTCCGCGCTGTGCCCAGAGCTCATCTGGAGGGAAGGGGAAGGTCGCCCTTCGCAGCGGCCGCTGGCGTGCAGTTACCTTTACAGACAAAGGCTTCCCGTTGCGCTCGACTGGGAGCCCTCGCCGAGCCTCCCGGGGACTGTGCGGTGTTATCCCTCTCGTCCTAGTGGGACTCGTACTTCAGGGAGCCCTTGAGCTACAGGACATCCCGCAGCGGAGGGGTGACACCCTGGGGGTGTCCCCGGGAGCCGGTGCGGGGCACACGGAGGGAAGCGGAGAGCGATGGCTTGAGCAGGACGGGGCAGGGCAGGGAGGGACACCTGACCCCACCACCCACCCAAGTTGTACCGGGAGCCTCTGTGCTGACTCGGCAGTGGCATCCAGAGGCAGGTGGGGCGTGAAGTGTGCACCCACGCCAGGGAGGGATGAGGTTTGGCTGTCCTCACCCCTGGGGACCCAGCCTCACAGCGCCGACGGCAGCGCAGCCACGCTGGCTTCCTTGCCACAGCTTGCGCTTACTGATGCGATAGTTGGAGGAAGCTTTGTTTTCCAGGAAGGCTCTAAAATCATCTGGCCTGTGTGAACCCAGACCCTTGGTCAAGACCGCAGTCATGTCCTGTGTGTGGGTACAAAGGTCGCTTTTATTCCCCAGGGACTTGCAGCCAAGCGTGCTCCTGCGTCAGCTGGGTCTGAGCTGCTTGCTGTAGGGCTGCCCCTTCCAAGGTCTGAAACGGAGTTTGAGCTGTTTACAGGTTATTAATTTTAGAGACATTAATGACCCAAGACTTGGGAACAGTCTTCTAGATGGGCAGCATCTGTTAAGTTTTCCCCTGTGTAGGTTAACAACGATATTTCTAATCCCTTTTCAGACCTGTCTTGACAGCAGTGTTGCGATGGGACATTGCCGCTTTCTTTTGGTGCTGCTAATGTGCCCATCGGCACAGTATTTTGGCACTGTGTTGTCATTCACAAATGACTTCGTTACAAGGAATTACATCAGCTCAGGTTTGTGCTCTGTGGATCTATTTGGGGTGAAGAGAGGCCTCATTCTGTACAACCTTTGGGGTGTATTAACTCGTTCTTCGAGAGAACTGTGAATCGGAGGGGGGTGAGTACCACAAGGAGGTATTGCAGCCATGCAAATAAACCAGTCTGCTAAAGGGTTTCGCAAAACTTATGTCCCAAGTGCTTTTAAATGAGCGATTTGGTTGCAAGGATGTTTACAGAAAGTAAGTCTTTGAAATTGTTGTGCAAATGTGGTCTCTTCAGCATTCAATGGAAAAGTATAAGCAACCATCTTCGCTTGGAAGTATTTCCAGAGAAACTCTTGCAGGTGCTGGGCTGAGCCCCAGCAGCTCCAGAGGTGTCCAGCCAAGCTCCCCGTGCCCATCCCACTGTCTGGGGCACTTCTCTGTGAGAGGATAAGCCATCTTGCTAGAAAATGCTTCCTCAAGGTGAGAGGGCCAGGCCCCTTGGTTATTTGCTTCCATGATCATGGCGTTAATGCTGGTTTGTGGCAGAGGGATCTGGCATGTGCTCTCCTACGAGTAACCTTTGATTGGAGAAGCTCCATGTGCCGCATGTGCTGGTACTGGTATGCTCCAGCCCCAAACAGCTGAGAACGGAGTAAATTGCGACCACTGCTGTGACGTAAACCAGCCCAGCCGGGTCTCCTGCGCTGGTGCTCCTGCTCCGGCACTCTGCGGAAGATCCGTGAGTGGCCTCGGGCAGGGGCTGGACCCGGCGAGGCACCCGGCGGTTTGTCGGTGCAGATGTGGGGAGCATCGGCTGAGCACGCTTCTTCCCAGCCCTGGTCCCTCTGCGTGCCAGCTCCTTCGCTCCTCCTGGGGCTCTGCTCCGGGAGACCCCATCCACAGTTTGTGTGCATTTGCTGGGAGTGCCAGCTCCTGGAGCCCCTTCGGTTTTGGGGACGGGGGGGTGTTTCCTGTTGATTCAAAGAGGGTCAGAACTCAGCAGTGTCCCCCCTTTTCTCCAGGCACTAATAAGAACGAGCCCTTTCAGTATTTTTCCCCATTAACACCTAGAAATTGGAATTTGTTTCTGCCTCTCAAAGAGCTGACCTGCTGAATTCCTTTCTCCTTAAGCACGAGGCAGTAAAGCCTGCAGGCCCACAGGATGCGTCAGGGGAGTTGCAGATTAATATAGCATTACACATTCCTTCTCCTGCCCCTGGAGTAAGCTGGCTCTAAAGCCAGGCATTAGGAAACGGTCAGCAGGGAAAAAGCAAGCTGGAAGCAGGCTAAGGTTGTACTTGGAGCAGAGCTGTCAACTGCAGGAGACGGGCTCCAGCCCAGCTGCAGGAGGGCAGGGGCGGGCAGCTGTGCCCGGTGTTGGGGTACAGTCCCGCTGAGCATGTGCTGGCCTGGCTGCCTCGGGGCTGCTGCAGTGCCTGAGCTGGGAGGACCCAAATTGTGGCCGGGCTTCTTGTTGGAGCCTTCAGCCTGGGCTCATATGGGAAGTGGAAGGTGTTGGCCACGGTGTCTTGGGAGGGAGGCACTTTTGGGGTAGCTGTGGCTCCATGGAACAGCGGTTTTCCTGGGGTGCAGAGCTGTATGGGAGCTCCTGGAAGACCTTGGTGTGATGGGGTATCGCATAGGAGAGGAGCGTTTCCCTTCCCCTCGCAGTGTGTTCCCTGGCAGCCCTGCAGGCATGGGGCTGTGGGGCACAGGGCTGGAGGATGGTCCCCGCACGTGGAGCCGCGTGGTGCTCAGCTGGGTGAGCATCAGGCACCCACTGCCACTCGCCAGGGCTCCTCCTGGCACACGGTGGCAGGCCAGGGACTTCACCCTGGTACTGGGATGCGGCAGCCTGGCAGAGGGATGCGGGTGCTGCTGGATGGCTGGCAGGGCTTGTCCTGCCGGGGCTCAGCAGAGCCACAGGGAAGCATCTTCTCCGGCTGGCAGGCATGTGCCGGTGGGAAGGGGGATGGATGTGTTGCCCTGCAAAGGGGCTGCGGCTGTGGCCAGCCCACGTGGGATGGTGGCTGGCTCTGGGTCCCTGCCCGTCCTGGGTGTGCCAGAGCGTTCCTAGGGACTGCCGTAACGCAGCTAAAACAAAGCCTGTGTTTGCACCAGGGAACAATGAGTCTTATTTTCCATTTGTTGAGTTTTGTTTTTTAATTTGGTTGCCTGGAAAGCTCACAGAGTGGACGCAGAGGTGGCTTTCGTGTTGTTTGTCTGGTCCATGAAGGCTCGGACTCTCTCCTAGCCTGCGCTCCGGCTGCTGAGGCACATGGAAGTGCTTCGCAGGCTGGGATGCGCAGAGACGAGCTCACGCGTGGCAGGTACTCCCTCACGTTCCAAGGGTGGTCCCCAGCACAGTGACTAACACTTGGCACCGCCGCGGAGACCGCTGGGGCTGTCACCCTCCTGCGAGCATCCCCTCGTCCCTATCGTGAGCTCATTAAATGTGCAGCCCGGATGGAAATCCTCGGCGTGCTGATTTTAAAAACAAAGTGTTGGGCACGTCGTCACATCCCCAAAGGCTGGCTCCTGTCCCTGTCTCTCTAAGTTAAGACAGTAAAAGTGGCAATTGCATGCTGGGGTTTTGGAAGAGGGAGTTGCCCAGGTGATGGGCTCATGGGTGCGGAGGGACCCGGAGCGGGACTGTCAAGTCGGCTCTTGGGTGCTGCGGACGGTGCCTTGAGACGTGCGCATCGGGGCGATTGGAGGGCCAGTTGCTCCGCGTGTGTGGTTAATAAAGACATGGTGCATGACCCCAGGATTTAGCATTTGGCACAGAACAGATCTGGGGTGGGGGAGTGAGAGGGGAAGAACAAACCACAGAAAACAAACGTCTCGCCTGAAACCCCCGTGGGGCTTCTGTGACTGAGGAGACTGGGCTCTGTGGTCGGGATGGGTCACGGCCGTGCCTCCCTCGCCAGCCGCTCTGGCTCTGCACCCCTCTTGCTGGTTCCTCTCTGTTTGTTCAGTCCAGTGATGCCGCAGGTTTTCTCACTGTGGGCTGGAAGGGGCCGAGCGCTCCGTCTGCACGCAGAGACCGGCAGATGTTTCGCTGCAGCTCCGTCCCCGAGAATAACTCCCTTGTGTGGGAGAGAGCCCTGCGTCCTGCTGGACCAGGAACAGAAGCAGCATCTCCCAACTCAATAAATTCATCCGTCAGTAGCACAAATCTGCGTCTGTGCTGCTGGGTGGTCTCTGTTCCGGCTGGAGACGGGATCCTGGAAACAGATTTTTATTCTCTGGATGAAGTGAGCTTTCCTCTCAGAATGGATCCTGACGAAATGTCCTGGCCTGGCGTTTCCCAAGAGGAGGATGTCGGCTGCTGCCAG
>NW_010265409.1:5579-5848 GCF_000690775.1 Eurypyga helias
CCTCGGCTGTACCGTTGGGGCTGCTCCGCACGCCCGAGGGGTTTAGCCGAGCTGAAAACCAGAAGGAGAAGACGTCCACTCTCGGGGTTATGCTGGAGGGGCTTCTGAAGGGGGTCGGTGTATGTGAGAGGTGTGGGGGTGCATCACCAACCAGTGTGGCTCAGGGCAGGGTGGGAGGGAGGGAAGGGGCTTGCCGTGCGATGCCGAGGCAGCCTGTGGCGTGGTCCCTGACACCGAGGGGGACCCTGTGCTGAGCTGGGCTGTGCCCG
>NW_010265409.1:6319-6756 GCF_000690775.1 Eurypyga helias
GCAGGAGGCTGCCGGTGGCCAGTGGTCCCCTGTGAGCTGGTGGCCGGCTTCTGGCCCCCAGCAGAGTGTCGTCCTGTGGGCTGGGACCCCATGGCAGGGTGCTTGGGCATGTGCCCCCCTCGAGGGCAGCCGTCTGACAGCATGGGCAGCCTGGCTCTGTGGTGCTCCCTGAACTGGCTCCTCACCCCCTCTTCTCTCCTCTTGCCAGGAACCACCGTGTGCCCCCCTTGCGACAACGAGATGAAGTCGGAGGCCATTGTGGAGCATCTGTGTGCCAGCGAGTTTGGTAAGGGGGAGCGCTGGGGACACGGGGAGGCTTGCCAGGGTGGTGCGGGGCAGCACGGCTCCTGTGTAGGATGGACCCTGGACCACTGTGTTTCCCTGCCTGCCCTGCTGCCGGTGTGGCCAGCGGGGGGGGGCACGTGGGGCCCCTCCGA
>NW_010265409.1:6772-11014 GCF_000690775.1 Eurypyga helias
TTCCCTGAGGCGAGGCACGCGTGCCTCTAGATGTCAGTGTTGGCGCATGGAGTCTGGATGTGTCCGCACGGAATGTGTCCACACGGGACGTGTCCACACAGGACGTGTCCGGCACTTGCCAGGCTCCCGCAGACGGGGGCCAGGACTGTGGGGGAAGGTGTTTCTGAGGGTCTTAACCCCGGTGTTCCCGTGCTCTTGTGCATTTTCACAAGATACGTAGGTTTGATCCTTATTCTCCTTGCCATCGCAAAGGAGCAAGCCACTTTCTTGCCCCAAATTGCATGTACCCCTGCATTTCTTTTTAGCAAAATTGTGCTGCTCTTGTCAAGTCCACGTGTAAAAACCCAAAGCCATTCCTTGTCTTGCTAGGGCTGAGCAGTGAGCTTAAAAAATGCAGAGCTACTTGAAAGCTGTGTCCTAAATATGTTATGACTGAGTGAGTGAGTCAGGCAATTGTAGGTAAACAGAACTTAATTTAAAAAAAAATAGTATTGCAGGGAAAAATATTAGCTTTCTCAGATCAAACCCAGAATTAACTGTTTTTGACATCCTTGCTGGTGTATGTAACTTTCCCGGAAGGTTATTAAAGGCATATTGAACAAGGTGTGCATTCCTCAGGGATTAGCACTTGAATGTGCCCTGCACCAGAGCGTGCTCTGCAAACCCAAACCTGCTCTGCATGCTGGCCTGTTACCCTTTCTGCTGGAAATGAATTCTCTACTCTCCTGCAGACTCGGTATGCCAAAAGTCCTAAGTTCAGCACAGACTTATTCCTAACAGGGAAAAGCATCAACAGGAACACCCATGTAATAGTTTCCCAGGAATGCACGTGCTGCTAGCTGGGTCGGATAGCGGATGCAGGAATTCGGCGCGGCAGCCTAGCTGGGGAGGGGGATGTTCGCCCCATGGTTGGGCTGAGCGCTCAGAGGTGGGTGAGCCAGAGTGCTCTGGGCTCTGCGCTGGGCAGGCATGAGATGAGAGGTGAATAGGAGCTGCCCCTGCCACACTGCATCCATGGGGAGAGACTGTAGGGAGCTTCCCAGCCGGCCGGGAGGGAGCGAGCGGCCCCTGGGTCCAGTGCCGCGGGTTTGGGCAGGGGCTGCGGTGGTGCAGAGGCATCACCGTGGTCCAGGAGGACCTCCATCCCGTTGGAGGAGCCAGGGGCACTGGCCAGCTGGGAGCGGCAGCTCTGTTACGGGAGGGTGGCTGCAATTCCTATCGCCGGCCCAGAGGCACGCGTGGAGCGAGCGAGGTGGCATCCCGCTGGTGGGCAGGCGCTGGGAAGGGAACTCCAAGCTTAACCGCAGGCTTGTCATCAGCCTCTGCCGCTAAATATCCTCCCCGTGCTCTGGGACAGTTACACAACGGGGAGCAGAGGCCAAACCAGCTTGAGACACCGACTTGACCACAGATTAAGTTGGTTATTGGGAAATTCGTGGTGACAGCGTCAGAGGATGGAATTATTTCTTGGCAGGCAGCTCCTTGGGTCAGGCTGCGGCAAGCGGCCAGATAGAGTGTTACCGTGCACCGCGAGCAGCAGAGGAGGATACCCAGCCCTCATCAGTCCGAAATGGCCAGGAAGGTTTTCACAGAAGCCTTCCTCCTGCTGTGGTTCGGGGTGGTGGGGAAGGATCCCTGTTCTCAGGCCAGCCGCGCTGGATCCCAGCATGGAGGGAGAGGTATGGGAGCCAGCTCCACAGGCTCATCTCGCCGGGAGGAGCTCCACTCCGTGTGAGGGAGCTCGGAGGTGTCACCGAGTGCCCTGGGCCCATGCCCGGGTCACAGCAGCTTGTGCAGACACGACTAGATTTGCACCGACTTGTGCGAGCCCTTGGGATCGTCACGTCAGGTAGCATAACTGCGTCGGCGCAGGCACTTTGACTCGCTCTGTTTTTCCAGCTTTGTATAAAGTCGTTTGTTTTCTCTGCCAAAGCAGAATCTGGTGAGTTTTTTCACTGTTGCAAGGAATTTGGGAATCACTCCTTGTCCTGTGGGTCAGCACAACCCCAATATGTAACTTTGGTTTTTAAACATGTTGGAGCTCTTGCTGATGCTGCTCCCATTCCTCCTCCTGTTTCCCACTCCTGCTTTCTCTTTTTGTCTCAGAAGAGGGTTTTCATTTGAAACCGAGATGACCTCTCTACTGTAGAGAAGTCCAAAGGCAGCTGAGCAGGATACAGCTGGTGCCTGCTGCCATCACTGTCTCCACAATGGAAAGCTTGTGTCTTGGATATGCTTTTGTTCCCCTGCTCCTCCCTGTCACCAGACTCGATCCCGGTGGGAAGCTCACGCTGGGTTTTCAGTGGTTTAGGTTTCATGCAGCCGCTTTTGGTGTTTTCTTCCTTCTTTCATTGGGCTTTTCCTCCATCCAGGACAGTCCTGGGTGCACGTAGCGCTACCCCCCCAGTGCGCCCGGTCTTTAGGCAGCCAGGGAACCGGAGCAAGGGAGGAGATGCGATGCAGGTCTCGACTGTGCCCTACAAGTGAAGGCAGTGCAGGGCGCTCCTGGGGATGTCCCAGCTGCGGAGAGGAGCCGGTGAAGGAGACGCTGGCTTCGGGAAGTTTTCTCACAGCACAGTGCGTGGCCCTTGGATCTTTGTTTAGTCTTGAGGGGGGTTACTGTCATGGGGCGATTTCTGAAGGAGAGCTGTTTATCTGGCACTAAAATAAACTCCCAGCCCTTCGGACGGAGATTTCTCATGCACATCCACCAAGGTAAACACCAGCAGCTGACAGGTCTGATCCTCATCAAAGCCAGACACGTACCATAAATGTTTAAAGTAATGTGTGCGGTGTGGGGCAGCTGTCGGTGTGTCCTGCACGGATTCCTGCGGGAACGGCACCGCGGGTTTCACTTACACCCAGGGGCTTGTTACAGACAAGGCGTGAGGAGCACTTTACCCACCACTCATGGGCCATGCCAGGGTGGGAGGGGGGATGCTTTCGACCCAGCATCTCTGGGTGCAGCTCCCAGCATCGCACCTGGTTTGCTGCCCAGCCACTCGCCGTAGTCGTGGTTCCCTGTCCCGGCAGGACGCAGCGAGGTACTGTTGCACCTCTGTGCTGCTCCACATCTGGGTGCCGAGGCCGGGAGCAGAAGCATCGCCCATGGCTCAGAGCGGGGCTGCGGGAGCATGGAGCAGAGGGTGTCGGCGAGGGGTGCAGGGACCCTCGTTTGGGGCACAGACCAGCTCCGAGGGCTGGGCCAGGTGTGAGTGGGCTACTTGCCCACAGGTTCTTGGTGCAGCTCTGGTGTGCTGGGGCAGTGATGGATACACGATGAAGTGTGAGCTTGCCCTCCTGTGCCCCTGCAGCCCCCTCCTCAGCCTTCCTGGGCTGCAGCCAGGGTTTGCTTCTCGTGCAGGCTGGGCTGGCCCTGGAGTTCATTCCTCTCTCTGTTTCTCTTGGTGATTTTATTTATTGTTTCTGCCCTTTCTCTGGGGTCTGAGGGGATCCTGCTGTACGGGCTCTCGCTGCACTGGAGACTGCAGTACAATCAATACGTGCTGTTTATTTTTCCCTGTGACTGACAGCTCTTTGCCTGCAGCCTTCTCCTGTTACAGCCCTAATGTGTCTTCTGGCAGGTTTCCTCCTTCTGAGTGATTTCTAAAGGAAGGAGCAATGAGGCTGAAGGAACAGCAGAGCTTTCCCTTCTCTCACGTTCCCTTCCCTGCCCCTGAGGTGCCTGAGTGGGGCCCCTGCCCGCGCAGGCAGGAGAGCAGCAGGGACAGTATCCTGGTCCCAGGCTCCCATTTGCTGAAAAAGAGGGTTTGTAGGTGCCTGTGGGCACAGTCACTCTGGTGGCACGGAGAGTGGGGTGTGGGGTCTCACACGACCCATCCCACGGCAGCCCCTGGTACAGCACAGTCCTCAGAGATGTGGGGAGGGTGCCCAAGCCCTGGTGCTGGTGTCAGGGAAGGAGGGTGCTTTGCTGTCAGGAGGCACTAATATGGTGATCCCAGTTTGCCTGGGAGAGCGGGTTTCCTTTTTCCCCACGCTGGCGGTGGGACTGGAAATCTGGAGCTGTAGGGACATCGATAAGAATTGTTTCCAGTGATGAAACACGAGTTGTGCTTTGTCAGGCTGGACCCCAACCAGCTCTGCGGGGCCTTTGCTGCTCTTGGAGCTGCTGCTGCCAAGAGTAATTTCACTCGGAGTGAGCAAACACTTTCATATACCCTGTTTCATATTAGTAGAAATAAAAAAAGACATTTTTATATCTCCAGCTCTCCCTGCTCTCTC
>NW_010265409.1:11045-12198 GCF_000690775.1 Eurypyga helias
CGCTCTGCAGTCGGAGCCTAATTCCTGGTTCCTGGCTTGGTCTAACGGGGCTGCATCACCCAGGCCAGGATCTGACGCTCTGCTAATGGCTGGTGATGGGGGACCTGTGCATCCAGAGCTGCCGCTGTCCCTCTCGTGCCCTTCCTGGCCATCCCAGAGTTGGAGCAATCCAGAGGGAAGCACAAGCCTTAGGGCTGCAGGGATGAGGCTGTCAATGCTGGCCTTCTCTTCCCAACTCCGGTGGTCGCTGGTGGCATGGTCCTGCTGGATGATGCCTTGGGAGAAAGAAGGGCTGGATGATGCCACGGTGTTGTGTCGGGAGCAAGGATGTTCGGGGAAATGTGGTTGTAGCTGCCAGCTGGTGCACGCAGGCTCTTGCAGGAGTCTTGCTCCAGGGCAGTGCAGCTACGTCTGATTCTTGTGCTGGCAGCTCGCTGGGGCAGTGGGCAGGCTCCGGCGAGGGCCAGTGCCTGGACTTTTGGCACCGGCTCTCCTGGCCGCAGCAAAACGCTGGCGGGTGGCTCGTGCCTGGGCAGACATCAGCCTCATGACACTGGGGCAAGGGCAAGTGTGGGTTAGGCACCCCAGAGGGTTTCTGCTGTTGTAAACACAACATAGCTGGGAGCTGTTGAGTCCCAAATTAAATCCTGAAATCTGCCTTCGTTGTGTTTTGGTTTTTTTCCCCTCCCAGCCTGAGTAATGCTTTCACTTCTGTGTTTTGTGGGAAGAGCCTCTGAAGTGGGCAGCTGGACGCTGGCTTGCGCCGGAGGATTCCTGCCGTGACTCGCCTGCGAGCAGACGTACCGGCAGCGCTCACAGGGAGGGTGTTTCGGGACAGATTCTGGCATGAAAGTTAAACCTCATGGTAGGGAGGGTGTCCCTGTCCCCATCCCTGTGGGTATGGATGTCCCAGGAGGGTGTGCAGCATCCCTTGGGGTGCTGCTCTGCCCCGGCACCCAAAGGCTGCAGTCCTGGTGCCGTGCTGTGCCGGATCCAGCGCTGTGTCTCGGCAGTGCTGGCGATGTCGTAAGCAGAGCTGAGACAATGCCTGGCTGGAAAGGGCTTTTATGGGTGGTCCTGGCTGCAGCCGGCCACCAGCGCTGCCGGGATGGCAGAGGACAGGGCTCCTCTGCCGTCATATCTCTCGAGGTAC
>NW_010265409.1:12369-16176 GCF_000690775.1 Eurypyga helias
GTTGGTGGTCTCTCTGTAGGCCCTGAGGCTGTGCCCGCCTGTGGGAGCGAGGGCCTTTCCATGGGAGCACGTCAGCCAGCATCTTCGGGAATGTGTTGGACGCTTCGATTACCAGGAGCTTGGGAGGGAGTGGAAGGTGTTGAGTGTGTTAGGTGGGGAGATGTGATGGCAGTTTAGTGAGGGAGCGCAGGGTGGATGGGAAGTGGTGCTGTAACATGTGACATGTGTGTATCACGAGAGCGGGGGGGAAGATGGGCTTGTGGCTGGCAGCCCTTGGGGTGCCGTGGGTCGATGCCGGGGCAGTCCTGTGGCCGTGGTGCAGGCAGGCTGCTGGGCTGGGGCGGCTGCACAGGCTCGCACGCTTTGAATAACCCTCCAGGTCTCTTCCCACGTTCAGCTCCCTCCTGGCAGCAACGGCTGAAGATTTTGTGCAAGCGAGTGCGTCCTGGGGTCCCAGGGGCAATTTCGGCTCTCCTGCTCGGCGCTGAGATGGATTTGGTGCAGCGCGGGGAGAGCGGGAAGGCCAGGGCTCCCAGGGAGGAAGCTGTTTGCTTTGGCAGCTCAGTCGGATCCTGGAGCCAAGACTCAATCCGTCCCGCTCGAGCCTTTCCCCCACTGCCTGCCAGCTCCTGGGGCGAAGGTGTTCCTGGGGCCGGGGGGATGCCAGGCGAGCTGCAGCAGCAGCGAGTCGCACCATGGTCCCCCCTGCCAGATCCTCTGTGTTTTAGGAGAGCCACAAGCCAAGGGGCTGCCTCCCGCTGCGTGGAGTACGAACGTGCCCTCGGGTGCCGCTTTTCTGATGTGCCTGGAAAATGCCAGAGCTGCGTGTCCGGCCGCCGCTGTGAGACAACGTGCCTGTCGTGCCCAGGAGTCCCGCCTGGAAAGTGGGGCTGGGCTAAAGGACGTGGCCCGAGTAGGGGAGCAAGGAGGGGCTGGGGAGCCAGTGGCAGAGGGGTGAGAACTGAGCAGTGCTTATAATGCCTTTTGGTTTGGCTTTTTCCCAGCTCGCGTGACTGCTTACTGCACAGCAAGGCAGCCGAAACTCCGAATTCCTGGTGCCAGGCTGCGTTGTACCTGGGCAGCACTGTGAATCCTGCTGATGGCAAAAAGGGCATCCGTGCTGGGAAAAGCAGAGTGCTACACAAGCTATTTACACCCCTGATCAGGCCTCTCGTTGTCCACTTTGGCGTTACCTGATCTTGGCTGCTTTGCACAAGTCAGGTTTGGATGAGTTTTCAGTTCACGGGTGGATTTATGGTTCACCTGGGCAGCTCCCACGCTTCCTGGACCTGCATCGCTGGCTTGCAGACAGCTAACTGCTGCTGTGCAGGGCAGGGAGCAGCGCGGAGATCCCACGGCACAGGATTACCAGTCCCTCTTTGTCTTCCGCAGACTGTGATACTTGGAGCAAAACAGCCCCTCCGCTAGCTGCCAGATTGTTTTCTTTCTCTAGCAACGAGGATCTAAACTTGCAGTGATCATAGCAAAGCAATTTGCAAACAAACCGTTTGAAAAACTCTCTTATTACTGATATTATCCAATTCCTCCTGCACTAGAAATCACTGTGCTTAGCGCGAGAGTTCCACGTCGGAACGGATAAAGAAATTGAGGTTCGTATTGAGGGGTGCTGCTGCCCGTGGAGCTTAGAGCTGCCTGAAAACTACTTGCTCCATTTGCCAGGTTTGTTGCAAATTGGTCTGGTTCAGCGTCTTTTAGCTCCTTAAACATCCTGAGGTTGGAAAACAGATGGAATGAAAATTTCACTTAGGTTTCCAGTCCTGGATTACTTTCTCGTACAGTAACAGTAGAACACGACAGGGCTCTTGGCAAACACGGCAGGCGTTTTTGGCACACAGGCAGAGAAATACCGTCCCTCCTGTTGCCAGTGCAGTGGCTGGGAGCACGAGGGTAGTACAGAGACATTGCTGCCTTCCCAGGATTGTCATCGCGCTGTCCTGCAGCCACTCGTGTCTGGAACGGTGAGCAGAGCTGCCGTCCAGAAAGCAACGTGTGTTCGTGGCTACAAGTTCCAGCAGAGCAAGACTTCAAGGAACGATGCTGCGGGGACCCGTCTCCCTGCCAGAGCCAGAGGCTTCTGCGTGCCGTCTGCTGCATGCGCTCTGAGAGTCAAATGAGGAGGGATGGCAGATAATTAATCACCTATCCGAGCACTATTTATCTGCAGCTCTGAAGTAAACTCCCAAATGATGGAAATATGTTAGTAATCTTTGGCCATATGTGCTTTTCCCCAAAAATGAGGCAGAGCCAAATGGCACAGAAGTGATACTTTTAATGCGCAACACATTTTCATCATGTTTTCCATGTATGCTAAATTCCTCTTCATGGTCGTGGCAAAGGAACGTTCATGGGTTTTTTCATTGGGGTTGCAATTAACTCGGGGAAAATGCTGAACCCAAAGAGGAAAATACTTGCTGTGGAAGTTGTGTCGGATTAACTCCCCTTCTCCCGGGGAAGGGGCAGGTGTGCGGCTACTCCCTGCGGCTCTGCCTCCTCCGCGGGGGTCCCGTGGATGCGGCTGTTGGCAAGGTGGCTTCACTGCTCCCATGTAGAGATGTTTGGTGCTTGGAAACCTTTTTCGCAGGCACCTGAGGGCCAGGAGTCACTGCAAATGTTTGAGAAGCCAAGCTGACCTTTCAAATGGCCCTTTCAAGGATCTCTCCATGCATCTGGAGCAGGGAAATTGTTTTTCTCAGCTAACCTGTGGCTACCAAAGAGCGTATCGCTGGCTGAACAAGTCTCCCTCTCAAATAAAAAGCGCTGGGAGGAGGGGAGATGATGGTGTTTTACCGCCACGCTCTCTTGGGTGCAGGGATATCTCTGCTTCAGTCACGAGGGTTTTCGTGTCGCGACCAACAGCCGAGTCATTACCGGGTGATGCCGCGGAGAGGGGAGCGGTGGTGCGGGTCGCTGGATGTCTGCGGCTGGGCAGAGCACTGTTGCATCCCAGGGTTGGGGCACCGGGGCCCCCTCACCCCCAGCCTCCCTTTGTGCCAACGATGGCTGCTCAGGAGTCTTTTTTTTTCTGGCTTGTTTTTCAGCTCTTAAGATGACCATAAAGGAGGTGAAGAAGGAGAACGGGGACAAGATGATCGTCCCGCGGAAGAGGAAGGCGCTGAAGCTGGGACCCATCCGGAAGAAGAACCTGAAGAAGCTGGTGCTGTTCCTGAAGAACGGGGCCGACTGTCCCTGCCATCAGCTGGACAACCTTGGCCACAACTTCCTCATCATGGGCCGTCAGGTGAAGACCCAGTACCTGCTGACAGCCATCTACAAGTGGGACAAGAAGAACAAGGAGTTCAAGAAGTTCATGAAGAAGATGAAGTCTCCCGACTGCCCGACGTTTCCGTCCGTCGGGGGGCGGCGGGAGAGCCTCCGCCTGGACCTCGCGCAGCCCGGCACGGCGGCTCGGTCTCGCTCCTCTGCAGCGGGGATGCTGGAGCCGAGCCCTCCTGCTCCTCCCTCGTGCTCCTCGGAGCTTCCCTCACTGACCCCAGCCCTCCCACTTCCCCGCTGCCGGCATTTTCCTGATCGCCCGGACGTGCAGGTGTGACACGTGTGCCAAACAGTCGCTGAGGTCACACGCAATTTACACCCGCAGTATCCAAAGACCGATTGCTGTACGGACATGTACATTCATTGAAGTAGCAGCTGTCAGGTAAAGAGGGCAAGCGGAGGGGTGTGAAGCTGCGTCAAGGTTACACGCTTGCAGAAAGGACCCCTGTGACCACGTTACTCCCGTCTTTGTGGCTGGAGGGTTTGCCCACGTGAATTTCTGCTGTAATGCGA
>NW_010265409.1:16197-17865 GCF_000690775.1 Eurypyga helias
ATGAGTTAATAAATGAGTAGTGGAGAACGCATTGCAACCTCTGATAACACCTCCTAATAGTTAATTGCCCTCACTGTAAAAAAATCCCATAGTAGTCTAAACCTGCTTAGTTGAAGCCTAAACCTTGGGGTCCTTGTGATCCCTTGATCAGCTGGATTGGGGAACCCTCCGATGCCAGCATCTCTTGGAGCCAGTCACCAGGATGCCTGCGCTGGCCTCCCCGAGCCCACTGCTCCTTGAATCCGTTGCGGTGCAGCAGCCCCAGGGCAGGGCCGGTGGCAGAGGTGGGCTGCCTCCACCCTCACGTGGACCCCCGGCCAGCTGAGCGTCCCCCACCCTCACATCGCCCGCATCAGCCTTTCATGGCACACATGGCTGGCGTAGCTTGTGCCCGGACGTGCAATTCCACGTTATAGCCACGTGCAAATGCGTACCGTGTGCTGGCCAGCCCAGCATCCTGGGACTCCCGCGCTGGGTAGAACCCCCAGCCAGCTCCTCCAGCTTGTCCCTAACTTTACCAGGGATATTTTTATAGTTTCTTGAGGCTGCTGGCAAAATACCAGATTGCGGAAGGCCAAGGACTGGTCCCTGTGGAGCGTCACGGGAAACGCATCGTCTCCGTCTTTCCCTCTTCGCAGTCGCTGTGGGACCTATCGGTTTCGAGGTTGTTGTCTGTTTGATGTGTGACAACTTAGCATTGTATCATTCTGGGTTTTGTTTTTTCCTTAATCAAAATGTCATGTTAGTGTGAGGTCAAATAGTTTATGAAAGACAAAGAATATTGCATCCAAATGATTACATTTATCGACCAAGCTGAAATTCATTATTCTCTTAATTGGACAAGATCTCTTTTCCATAGACCTGTATTGCTCCACGTTAATTACACTATCCTGCATCCACTCAGTGTTCTCATCAATCAGGGTTACTCTGAGAGAATCAATCTCTTGCGATCTGAGATAATCCCGTTGTATTGCAGTTAAGCGAAATAACAAATCCTCGTTTTTGAGGTTTAAACCAACCCCACTCAAAGCTGGTAAATTAATTATTCTTTAGCTCGGGAGCGCTGTTTATTCCCCACGTGGGGACGGAGCTGCAGACTTGGTTGTAGAAGAAATCTGTGAAGAAGCCAAGCGCACTGCTGAATGATGTTTCACAGCCAGCGGAGAGATGGATTTAGGATGTGAACTCTGTAGAAAGTCCCACTAGGTTCTCTTAGACCACCATTTGTAGTAGTGTTGTTTCTTTGATGCAAAATTAATCCTTGTAGATAATGTGCTTTATCGGTGGATTAAAGAATTAAATAAACCACAGGCTTTAACATCACAGGTTGATGAGGTGAAACCATGGGGAAGGCTGATGGATCCAGCCTTGTCAGAAACGGGCCATGGCCCAGAATCGGGGCACGTGGAGCTGAAAGGCCGGTTATCTTGGAGCACAAGCTGCGACGGCAGCTGGTGAAGCCCTGCAGGGAGCAGGACAGGGACCCTCCGTCCCCACCGGCTTTGCTGCCGCAGCCGAGCAGCAACGCCGAAGAGGAAGGGGTTGTGCATGGGGGAGGGATGCTCAAACCTTTGACTGGGCTGGGGTTTTCACTCTCGCCCAGGCGGGTGGAGGGTGTCCTGTTGAACCACGCTGTGTATCGGGCTGTTGATTTAGTATTTTAAAAAC
>NW_010265409.1:17891-25109 GCF_000690775.1 Eurypyga helias
AATAAAAGACAAGCCCAGTTGTCGTTAGACCCCCTTTCAGCCCTTGGCAGCCTTGGCTGCTCGGGAAGCCTGCCACCCACCAGCGGATCTTGAGCCTGAAAGCCCGGACCCAGAGGCCGGTGGAGCGAACAGGGCAGCGGCCTCTGCCTTGCAGAAACAATTTACCTGAATTTGCCAATACAACTGGTGCTTTTTGCTGCACACGTAGTTCATGAAAGCTCGTAGTAAGAGAGTGCCCACGAGTGATGCGTTTTGCTGTTTGTACCTGTCCCCTCCATCGTCTCACGGGGGCCGGGAGCTCCTGCCTGTGGGGAGCGATGGTCCTGGACCAGGGCACGCGGCACGGTGTGCCAGGAGTGTGCAATCCTTCAGACTGCATCCCGGGGCTGGAGAAACCCTATGCCTTGGAGCTACCCTTGGGAAGAACTAATTAGCACTGTAATTACCTACTTAAAGCATAATGTAACTGTTCTGAGTTGCTCTCTCCGTTACTTCAGGCATCCCTCTGACCCTGTATGTTTGTCCTTGAAAAGCTGATGGGAGCGGAGCAGATCGGCACGTGGTATTTTGGATGTTTCTATGTACCTGGTATTACTGTTCTCTTGCCAAACCGCTCCGTGATCTGCCAGCTGTTCCAGCATGGATCCAGCAGGTTGGCTGACCGGTCACGGCTCCGCTTGCCCCGTGCTCTCTTGGCACGTGGAGGCTTTTGGTAAAAATAGCAGCACTAAAACAAAGGCGTTTGATGTAACATCATGTTGTAGGCAGTTAAGGTTACATCTGGCTTTAATGCCACTTTAGATAGCTAATTTAGAAGTGAGGCTGATGAGAGGGGACTGTTTCTGTTTGGAAGTTTTGAGAAAGAGCAGAAAAGACCAGTGCAAACCAGTATGGTAGAGAACAGCCTCTGGGCAGCGAGCAAAAGCAAGGGGCGTTTCAGTCTTGCAGGTGGCATCACGTTTTTGTTGTTAGGACTATTCTTACACCTTTTAAAGCCGACAGGTATAAGGATTAGCAGTATGAAGGCTAACACTGCTCTTTTACACTAGAAAAGCAATCCGGTGTAGAAGCCCATGCTAAATGTCTGGGGATAGGAGCTTTTTCCCTGTCCCGTCACTTCAGGGGGAGCTTGTTGCAATGAGGTTCGGTGGGTGTCACTGCCACGTCACAGAAAGGTGAATGTGGAGTTGGAAGGAGAGGGGTGCCGAAACACCGGCATAGAAGCAGACCCTGCACATGCAGGGGTCCCCAGGTCTGGAAGAAAGGAGGGTCTGGTGTTTGCAGCGTGCATCGCCCGGCGCTGGTGAATGCTCCCGCTGCAGGGGCCTGGACGTGCCCTGCATGTGTAGGTGGCTGCTGCCCTGGCAAAGCAGAAGCAGATCCATTTCCAAGAGAAGAAGCTGTAAGAGAAAACATCCAGCAAGCTTCACTCTCCCCAGAGTACATCTCTGTCTCGTTAGGAAACCTTAATTAGTTAATAGCTGTGGATACCTTGAGGGTGATGGATAACACGTGGATGTCTGCCCAGTGGTGCACAGCGGTGTCTTGACGGATGGGCAGGAGCCAGCCTCGGCTCAGGTCTCCAGCTGCCGCCCGGGACCCCCCAAACCCCCACCATGGCCACAATGTGCCTTAGTCTGCACCCCCGTGGGTTTGGGGACCCCCCCAGCACCAGTGGGTTTAATTTGGGCCCGCAGTGGCGAGTTTGACTGCAAAATCAGTGTCGGCTTCCACTTCTCTGATGGGTACGGAAGTTCAGACACTGTGACAATGTTCAGTGCTCTTGGGTTTTAACTAACAATTATCAGCAGTGTTCACACTGCGGCATTTTAGCAGCTGGTGTTACAAATTACATTTATTTTCAAGTCTAATATCATTATTTTTAGTGCTTTCTCTTCCATGTATCAATACTCAACTACAATTGCTGAATCAACCAATTACAGTGTGATTCCCCTACTCCCCCTTTATATAACAAGATGTTTTCTAACCTGTGTTGGTGCTTTCGAGGGTTGCTGCAGGGTGACTGGACTGAGGGTGTGCTGGGGTGTGCCGGCCCGGAGGAGGCTGTCGGTGGTCCCCCGGGGACGCACGTGCTGCCGGCTCACAGCAGCCATGCTCTGGGCATGGCACCTGTGTTATTTGTCACACAGATCTAAGATTGAGACTTGGTCCTGATGAGGGAAATCCCCACACGAGCTTTTTGGCACGTTCTGCTCTGGCATTTTTCAATATAATATGATTTACACAAGGAATCCTTTGGCCATTCAGCCTTTCTCCTTACTGTCTTGTTCTCTCTGACTTCACATCGATAAAAAGTATTGGGGCTTCACTCTGCCCGTGCTAAATTTGCAATTTATTGAAGGAAGAGTGCCATAACTTTTCAATAATTAAGATGTTGGGGCAAAACCTGGAGTTATTAAGTTCACAAGAATCCACGGACCCAGTGGTGGTGGGCAGTGCCTGTGAGTACCCTCCCTGTCTGCCGGCTGCCTGAGCCTTCTGCGGTCCTGAGCCCAGCTCAGCATCCTGGGCCCCAACGTGCAGGAGATAACAGAGGCAAGCAGAGCCAGGAGGGCAGTGAGGAATGGGTTTGTGTGGGCGTGGGGAGCAGCCCTACTCCCCTTAACACATCCATCTGTACAAATGCACCGGGAGGTATGGGGAATAAAAGGGGCGGAGGGGCTGTTACGTGCTTGGCAGAGCTCTGCTCTGATTTAAGGGCTTGGCTTTCCTCATTTACCTTGGAGACCTGAGGAGAGCAGCTCACGCTACAACAGGCTATTTCTTGAAGGGCAAATACCCAAAATACAGCCGTGATGGAGCAGACACACAGAGTAAGGAGCGCTGATGCTGGCGCAGGCACAAGCACGTGAGCAGAGCAAGAAGACCTCGCCGTCCGTGGGAACCTCCTGTGTGAGCACGACGCCCGTTAGAGCAGAGCGCTGCCTGCTTTCCTCCGTGTATTTTGATGAGGAAATCTGTAGTTGATTGTTTCACTTTGTTTTAAACTTGTGGTTGATATAAACACATTATGGCTCCTGTTCTCGCTCTTCTGTGACTGGAACAAGAAACCCCACAATAAAACGCCTTTTTTTTCTTTGAAAGTTGTTTTTATTATTGCCTTTTCCGTATCAATTGCATGACTTGTTCCATGTGGCGCTGACATCCCGGGATCCCAGGGCATCACCTCCTCGTGAGACACAGCAGCTCGCCGCTGCTGCCTAGCAAGGGATGAGGTAAAAGTTTAAATCTGAGTTCCGCAGTGTCGGAGACAGAAAAGTCCATCAAACGACTCCTGCTGGGTTACAGTGTTTTATCTATACGGGTGTTCCCCACTAAATGTCCCTGTTGTACACCAACCAGCTCAAGCTCATTTTAGCTTACTCCGATGCAAAGAAGGGAAGCCGTTGCGGCGGTGTTGTCTGCAGGAATTGCCTTACCGTCGAATCCTGGAGAAAATTTGCCATCGCTGTGCTGGTTATAAGGAGAGCGAGCTCCTGTCCTCTCTGGCCAGCTGGTCCTGGCTTCAGCACTCAGGTTATTTCCATTGAAGTAATCCACCCACCCATCAGGTGAGGAGCGGCCAAGGGGTGGGAATGTGCTGCAGCTGAGCCAGGTCCTGGGGTCCCGTGAGGGTTTAATAGCTCCGGGGAACCAGCAAGCTCTCTTTCTGCAGTGCTTTTGGCCAGAGATACTGGCTGCAGCAGCGTTATCACCACGAGAGCAGGTATGGTGGGTGCCTTGGGTCTCCAGCTTGGGGTCTGGGATGGTTCAGGAGCTGGGTGAAGGCTGGTTCTTGGCTTTGAGCCTTCCTGCTGGGTCTTCTGTAGTTACTGACCAAAGCAGGCACCCCAGATAGGTTTGAAGCCATGTAGGAAGCTAGTCAATGTGTTTGCTCATCACTTCCAATCTCCGTTCCTTTGCTAGCATCTAGGAATATCTGTCTAGAAAAGGGAACTGGCAATTCTTGAAGTGGTCTTGGGTCATGTAAAAAGTGAGACACAGCCAGCTGTTGCATGTGGGTGCATTTGCTGTTCTTGTATTTGCTGTTTTGCTCTCTGACAAGAGTCTGCTGAGAGCTGAAAGTGTAAACTCTGGAGAGAGCACCTGAGAGCTTGGAGTTGTGTTTGTGCAGAGTTGTATGGAGGGGCAAACAGACATTTACTGAAGCATGAAAACATGAGAGGCTCCTTAAATCAGGAACTGGGTGTCTGCTGAGTTAGCATTCCCTGGGAACAGAAAGACCCGTGTTTGTGCAGTTCTTGGGTACATTTTACATTACAAATTGTTCGAATACTGATTGTTACAATGAGTTCTAGTTTAAGTTACAAGCATTTGCGTAAATGCTCAGCCTAAACTAGGACATGGCTTGTTATGCTGGGAGACAACCTCTTGTTTTGCCTCTGGGGGTGGGAGGGTGTTCTGAGATGGGAGTATGCTGCCTGTGGGATGCAATACTCAAATCGTATCATCTTGGAGGTACCTGCTGCTTTTTGAAGGTCTGCTGTGTAATAAATGGGGGCTGAATTTAATGCGTATATCGTGTACTGCCCCTCCTGTCTCTATGAATGCTTTCGGGGATGTTATGGCTGTGCCAGGCACAGCGTGTGCTCGGATCTCCTGGTGTGGAAAGAAGTGCCTGAAGTTAGGGAAGAGCTTTGGCTCACTGCTGATCTGCAGCTGAAGCCTGAATGCACTTCTTTTTAGGCTCCTGTGCTCAGCTGGAGCAAGGTCTGACTCTGAAACAAGTTTCAGTATTCAAGGAGGCTGAGAAGGAGACCTTGTGATGCTTGGGTCTTGCTGGGACTCCCAGCAGTGCGTCTCGTGTCTCTGGGTTGTCCCTCATGGAAAGCTGCTTCTGACTTGTGAGGGTTGCAGCAGCTAATCTGGGAGGACAAGGATGCTCAGGCTCGCTAGCAGCCTGGGCTTGTCTGAAGTATGAATCTTGCATAAAATAAAATATCATCCTTTTGTGACTCAATTTATCCTCCCAATAATATTTATCTTGCTTGTTCCAGCATTCCTTCTGTTGAGTACTGTCTGTTAATTGAGTTTCTGGCCTCCAGTTTGTAGTTAAGTTATAAACAAATACAGTTTTCTTACATCCTATACAAAAGTCATCTTCCATCCCTCAATTTTTTACGTTGCTGGCAGTCTGCGTTCTGCTTTGACCCTCGCTGGGAAATGTGAGGCTGGAATTGAGCAGTTTAGCAATTAGGGAGGATTTCTTCTCCTGGAGAAGAGCAGATACCAGCCTGGTGTCTGAAGCGGAGCTCTATTCATGTTGTGTGGGACAAGAGGGTGATGCACCCCAGCTGCTCGGGGCTGCTTGGTGACAGGGACTGGGGGGAGAAACGACTCCTCTTTACTTGCTCCTGGGTCCAGCACAGAGCTGCTGCCCTCCCAGCAGGGCTTAACAGTGATTCCCATCCCATCGAAGCTCTTCCCTCTCGGAGCCTTTACAAGGATGCAGCTAGTGCTGCAAAATGCTGCCTCTCCCTTGTCACACTCCTGACTGAGGTTCTAACGACCTCCAGGAATGGCAGAGAGCTCTGTGGATCATTTTCACAAACAGGGAAGATGCTTGTGCTCTAATACAGAGAGAAACCCTGGCATAACGAGGGGTGACCTTCTCTGTGTGTGTGGCTGTGCAGGGCATAGACCAGAGATGCACAGAGCATGAACAGGGAGCTTGTAATGTCCCAAGATAATGAACAGGGCAGGAAGTGGGAAAGAAATGTTCCTTTCCTTTCAGACACTTTTGTGGAAAAAAGATCCATCAGGAATACATGGATGCAACGGTCCCACCTCTGGCTAAGCAAGCCCTGAACCATGGGAGGGTATGTGGATGTGGGAAGTGCTGCTCTGCTCCCTCCCCTGCTCTGCATGGCTGTGGACAGGAGCTGGATGAGCATCCTCTGTCCCAACTGAAGCAGCTGTCCTTGCCTCCGTCTTTGCCATCGCTCATCCCTCCGAGGAGCTGGTAGAGGAAGGCCCTGCCTTGGGGTAGCTGCATGGCAGCTACGTTGCACTTGGATAGCATCAAATTTGTGGGTTGTGAGTGAATCTGTGGGTACATCTGTGGGCAGCATCAGCCGAGCCATAACGAGGGCTGGAAACAGCAGGAGCTGGGAGCAAGGGCACTGTGGGGTCCTCTGGATAAGTCTGGGACTAGAGCCGGCTTGTCATCGGCTCATCAGCTGGACATCCACCATTCTGTGCAAGTCCCCTGTTTAACCAGCTTCTCCACAAAGGGGTAACCTGGATCCTGCAGCAGGAACCGTAGCAATAACAGGGAAATGAGACCGTAATAACCGACACAAGCAGCTCCTTCCTTTTGCTGGCAGATGGAGCTGCACTTAGAGTGACTGCTGCTCTGTGCAGGGTGTGGTGGGGGGACTCCTGAACCCCCCACAGCCAAAGAGATGGTCCTGGCAGTGAGGGGTGAACAGGGGAGATGACTCCTGAGGGAGTTTTGGGTCTTTTCTGAAATGTTTCTCCAAAGCCACAGCGGAATACTTCTTTCCCCCGCTGTCCCAGTACCACTGCAGGGAAGATGCTCCGCTGTGTTTCAGTGGCTGCTCCTGCTTCCTCGCTGAATCCTGTTGGATGACCCTAAAAAAGGACATGCACACACATGTAATTAGAGCCAACCTCCACCCCAAGGCCTGAGCTGTGTTTGGAAACCCTTGTTCCCTGACGCAGAAGCTCTTTTATTTCCGTCCCAGCCAAGCAATACCCAGCCAAACCCCAGACATGCCGCAGCAGCTCCACCACAGAGAAAGGCCTCCATCAGATCAAGTGGGGGGAAAAAAGCCTTCCAGCATCTTTAGCAAGTGCTTTAAAATCTCTGTTTTGCAAAGGAACAGACGTCTTTTCATTACTATTTCTTCCCCAGCTAATCCCATCTGAGGCTCTAAGCACACTACCCGTTGGCTAAGCTGCTCCCTTTTGATAGTCCGTAGGTGTCCAAGTCATGCTCCAATGTCCTTGGAGCGGGGCGAGCAGGCTGGCTCCTCGCCTGTGCCGCAGACAGACCCATGTGCAGGGTCCGAGGGCTCTGCAGCACGTGGCTTCCATCAGCAAAGCCACATCCTGGATGGAGTGCAGATCAACCTGTCAGGGTGGCCGGCTGCTCTGCGGAAGCCTCCCAGCCTTTGGAAAATGAGGGCTTTGTTTCAAGACCTTCCCAGCAGAGGCTGGAATCTCCTCTGGAAC
>NW_010265409.1:25119-31373 GCF_000690775.1 Eurypyga helias
GAGTGCTGTCTGTGTGGCGGGAGCGGGGGCCGCGTCGCCCCTGCCATCGGGATGTGCCAGCGACTGCGAGCACTTCGGGAGGGCTGGCCCCGGATGCTCTCGGCGCAGCCGTGATGGATCTGTCTCGGCTCACCGGTGCTGTGCCGCACAGCGGGCTTCGCTCGCAGCCTGCCAAGATCCCCAGAGCCACGAGCAACCAGCAAACAGTCCCGCTTTTCTGCAGAAATGTGCACAGCCTGGAAACTCACTGCTGTCCACAATGTTTATCCTTTAGAGACAAACCGGAGATGTTTGCTGAGCCATCTCCCTAGAAAGGAGGAGGAGGAAAGCCAGGACACCGCTGGAAGGAGCCATACCTGGTAGTAGCCAGCATGGGCTGAGGCTGCTTGCAGTCTTTGGCATCCAGCTCTTTGTTCCCATTTTTGGGGGATCATAGAATCACAGAATGGTTTAGGTTGGGAGGGAACTTCAAGCCCCCCCAGTCCCACCCCCTGCCACGGGCAGGGGCAACCTCCAAGCCTCATCCAGCCTGGCCTTGGACACTCCCAGGGATGGGGCATCCACAGCTTCTCTGGACAACCTGTCACAGTGCCTCCCCTGGGAAGAATTCCTTCCTCATGTCCCATCTCAATCTCCCTCTTTCAGCTTAAACCTGTTACGCGTTGTCCTGTCACTCCCTGCCCTTTTAAAATGGATGCAGGAAATGGTTCTGTCTGAGACCCTGTATGGCTGCTTTGCACGTTAGACTCATTTTACAGAAAGGTCTGTTGGGGGCACTAGGAAATAGCACGGTGATGAAACGGTGGGTGACGTATCCCACAGGTTACGCTTGCGGGTGTCCTCTGCCTCCATCCAGTGTGTTCCGACTTGCCTGTCCTGATTGCATCTGTGAGATCTCATGATTGTTTGAGGATCCCAATCCCTCCAACGTGGGCAAAAAGTGAAGTGGCCATATGGTGAGCTACTTCCGAAATGGTAACCTGTACCCCGATAGTGCTGTGGCCGAGGCAGGGAATGCAGTCAGGAATCACCTTCCCAGATAATATCCTCCCCTTGGGTATTCTCAGTGCCAGGCCTGACTTGTGCTTCAGAGAACTGGGCTACTGACCTTTTTTCTAGGCTCTGATCCATACAAATCCAAGTTTATGGGGTTTTATGGCCAGGATGGGCCGTTCTGAGGCTGCAGCCTGTGTTTGGGGCAGACACCAGAGGGGCACTTTGTGCCACAACAAGGAGTGCTTCACGGGAGCAATAGGAAGGAGAGGTGGTAAAACCAGAGGTGCGTGTTTGGGTCCAGTGCAGCTGGCGAGGAGGTGCTCCCTGTGCTGCTCCAAAGCATCTCCAGGAGCCCCCGGTACAGTGACTAAAACAGCTCTGCTTTTTCTCCTGCTCAGTTCAGCCTGGGGCATGCTACACTATTGGCAACCACTGCTTTTGCAGTTCACTGCCTCCATCGGACTTTCTCCAAACCCTTGAGTTATTAATGTGGCTGAGAGATTAATTTACTAGGAGGTGTAGTGTGTATAAATAAATTATAGCCCCAGGATGGTGGAGAGGGAGTATCTCTGCTGTTACTTGAAATTAAGAGACCGGGGCATTCGCCTTGGGCAGGCTGCCGGGCACGTGCACGGTACTCAGTACTACACTCAACCCCACAAATAATGAACTGCAACCCCTTTAGGCAAATGGGATGACTTTAAACTGATTATCCCCAAGGACAGTGATTACACCCAGCCCACGCAGTGTCCCTGGTTACTGTACAGTGAGGGTATGTAACTGATGTGGAGGAGGCTGAGCTCGTTTGTGGGAGCTCCAGGGTAATTGTGGGGTTGCGTGTGGCCATGCGCCTTCTCGCAGGGCTGGTGCGATGGTGATGGTTGTGCTGGCTGATGGGCTGTGAGCTGAGCATCCCACTTCTCCATGAAGGACTGGGTTTACTTGCCCCCACAGAGATCCCCATGCCCTCCTGAGGCCACATCTGGGATGGAACCGATGACCCCACGTGGCACAGGCTGCGGAGCCGAGCGCAGGTTTAATGACCGTGCTCCCAGCCCAGGATGGTGGGATGCAGGCAGGCTGGGATGGTGTGTTTGAAGCTGTATGTTAAATGGCCTTAATAAAATGTTAACATCAGGCTAAATGCTTGTAAAAGTCCCTCCCCTTGAATTAATGCTTGCCGGAGAGCTGAGGAATAATTACGGGTGATAGTACTTTAATTATTAAGAATTGTACTGCCCAGCTGAATCAGTGTAGCCCCTGACCGCCTGCTCCAGAGTGTTTACAATTTCTCCACCATTTCATTTTCTTTCCTCTTGCTCACGGTAAATGTTTATTTAATAATCCTAAAGACCTTTTAAGCTTCCTGGGTTTAATGTTTGCTAAACACTCTGTCACTTCCACTTCTATTGATAATTCCCGGGCTTTCTGCTCTGCCCGAAAGCCATGCTGCAGGCAGGGACAGCCTCCAGCCCTGCATCTCCATCCCCTGGGGCCTGGGACCCCGATCATCCCCCAGGAACAGAACTAATGGGGTGGCTTGGGGCAGCCGGACCCTTGGGATGGGTGGCTGGGATCATGATGCTGGGGTCCATCAGGTTGGGCTTCCCGGGCAGTGTGCCCCTGACAAAGGGCCCCAGGGCGTGTGTGGGGGCTGTGCGCCCCTCGTCTGCACCGGGTGGCTCGGGGACCTGGCGATGTCCCAGGGGATGAGCACCCTCGGCCGTGCCATCCTCGTGGCCGTGCTGCTTTCCCGCCTGGTTTTACACACGCTAATACAGACATCCAAAAGCCAATCTTGTACCGACAGCCTACGTGGAGAGGGCGTGAGGACTTGTCAGCTGGATGATCTCGCCTTTGCGGAGTATTACCCCAGTCTCCGAGCTCTCCTTGGGCTCCGGCAGTATTACTTTCAGCAAACTCATTTTCCTTCACAAAGCTTTTAGTTACTTTGGGATTAGGGTCTGTTTAGAGTTCATTGTTTTCCCGAGCTGCCTTGTTTTGCTGTAACGCTTAGATGCCTGGTCTGCAGGAACTTAATCTCCCTCCTCCTCCTCCAGCGGCCCTGTTCTCTGAAAATCTGTTCTCTGCTTTAGTGCAAATTGTTGATGGGAGATAGCAGCGGGTCTTTCTGCTTCTATTTAACGTGTCAGCAGAGAAAGACATCTGCTTGCAATTATGGGCACGGCCTTGCTGACGGATTAGCGTGGTAGATTCTATAAGATAATAGGAAATCTTTATCATTTCATAATTCCTCATGTCATATGAAGGAATATATTTCATTTAAAATAGTCCTTTTTCTTTATTTTACAAAATTTAAGGATAAACCATGAGATTGATATCAAGGGAAAATGCCTTGTGTTCTGCGCAGAGCGAGCCCTGGGTTAGCCACACAAAAGCCTCTGAGGGCCGGTCAGGGGTGCAGGAGGGCTCTGAAGCTGTGCCCTCACCTTCTGCAATGTGCCCAGAGAGGCAAATCCTTTTGGAAATGATTTGCTGCTGGCTTTACAGCATGCTCCGAAACATGAAAACTGTCCCCAGCACAGTGCTTAAAGCACCAAAATCTCTTAGATGGGGCAAATGGTTGAAGATGAGCTGCTGTGGACCAGCACCTCTCCCGATCTGCTGAGGCAGCCCCTGCGGCACCCCAGCACATCCTTGACAGATGTGGGAACAGCCATTGGACCAAAGTTCTTGCTTTCCCCAACCCCAGAGCGAGAGGTGCTGGTGGAAGTGATGGATGCCCTGGGGTTGCCGCAGGCAGGGGTGTGTGAGGGTCTCCCACCCTGTCTGCGCAGTTCATGTGCCTGGAGAGGGGTGTGAGACACACTGGGATGGGTTTGTGGTCGTAGCGTGGGCTATGTGGAGCTCCCCCCATGTGCCTGGCTCATTCCATCCTTCCCGTGGCGCAGCTGGGTGGGAGCCTCCTGCCTGGGGCGCAGGGAAGGGGCTGCTCCCCTCCCCGACCCCTCGTCTCCCCTCGAAGGCTGCTCCTGGCAGGGCGTGTGCTCAGTGCAGTCGTTCTTGGCCTTCCTCAGCCCTCCGGGAGTCTGCTGTAATCCCCTCGGGGATTAAGGGTCTCCAAACATGTTCAACATCATTAAAGAAACAAGAAAATAATAATGATGATCTGTGCTCAGGAATGCTCCCGAGTGGAGTTGGAATTGCATTCAGTGCCTTTCGGCTACACAAGCTATTCATGCTCTGGCCTTAGCAGATTAACAAGGGCCGGATCCCCTGGCTCTGAGCACTTTGTGTGCTCCCTCCTCCTGTTCCCAGCAGCACCGACTCCTGTTCCCCACTGCACTCCTCTGCTTGGATGTGGATCTTCATCTCTTGGGAGAGATGGAGGGGGCTGTGTCTGACCATGGAGACAGAGGGGCGTTTCTGTGAAAGCAGGAGAGACACGGGTGCCTGTTGTCGAGAGGTTGTGAGGTCCAGGTCCTGGCAGCTGGTCTCCTTGCTGATATGGAGATGCTTTCCCTGTTGACAGTGAGATAACCAACACGGTGCTGAGACCCTCTCCTGGGACAACTTGTGTACCCAAAGTATGAGACTCTTCAGCGGGAAACTTTGGGACAAGTACAAGAGGCAAAAGTGCACGGCACAGGGGATGCAACCATGCTGAAGCATGGACACAAGGTGTGATGTGCGTGGCTGGTGTGGCTCTGTGTCTCGCTGCTGGAAACATCTCCTTTCCTAACTCCTGACTGGTACAGAAGCCTGTCTCTGCAGTGTCTGGGCTGGTGTAATGGAAAGTGTGCTGCAGTGTGCAAGGACCATCTGAACGGCTCTTTGCTAGAGGCAGCGTGTACCATGTACTGCTGGAGGGTTGTGTTTTTCTATATCCAAAACAAAGGGTTCAAAGTGGAAGCCCAGCTGCAGAAACCTTTGAATGCCCTGTGCAGACACTCATGATGCAGCCCTGTGGCACCGGACAAAAGCCCGGTACAGCTGGGTTTGGAAGCTTGGGAAGGCTGGCTGCTCTTCTGCAGGCGGCTCTTTGCTGGTGCTGCAGAGATCTCTTGTGCCTGTCCCCTGCAGTGGGTGTCCCTGTGCGCTGCTGGTCCCCCCCTTTCCTGGCTGCAGCACGTCCCGTCACTGGGGAGGACACCAGATGCTGTGTCTGTGGGTTGGAGGGGGCCCCTTCTCTCTCACCCTCCAATGGCAGGAGATGCTGTTCAGCACAGCAGGGTCTGCCTGCTGTGTGGTGTCGAGGGACCGTGCCCTGAGAAAGCTCTCGGGGATGGAGGCACGTTGGGATTTTGGGGAGCTGGGTCTGGCTGAGCCTAGTGGAGGTTTATGATGGATCAGCCAGAGCATCTGGTCTGCTCCAGGGGTGTGAAATGTGTCCTGGGCTCTTCAGCTAATGGCACTGCTAGGGCACATGTGTGTGAGCACGCACACGCTGTTGCTGGCTCCTAACTGTTGCCCAGGCCTGGAAAAACCAGTGAAGCAATGTGCAATTTGGACAGACTTGACAGCAAACCAAAGAAATTAGATGGGTGGAAAATCCTGGGTTATTTCTGAAATGCCATGGATGTCTGGGTGCTGCTGAAACAGCCAAATCTTCACTAAGGCAGGGAGAAGGTGTGTGGCAGGGGATGCAGGGCCTTGTCCTGTGACAGAGGACAGCAGCTGTTCGCCCTGGGTCCCCTCACTGATGCCCAGCTGTACGTGACAGGGGGGCTTTCGGGCTCCCTGGGCTGAGGACGCGTTTGCTCCTTGCAGAGGAGGAACAGTCTGGTTTCATTTCAAGCTCCCAGATGTTGGTCATGTTACCAACATTTCTTTTTACTGAAGCAAATTCAAAACATCTATTTTTCTGTAAGATCTCGGGCATGGGGAGGTTCATTCCTGTACAGATCCCAACCCAAAATGCAGACCGGTCCAGGCCTGGCAGGGATCTGCTGTGACATCCTGCTCTGGGGCAGACCATCTGCCCTGGCTTGTGTGCAGGGTCTGTGGGTCTGGGTGCCCCTGGGGTAGGGTGGGCAGCCCAGGATGCACAAAACGTCTCTGCTGGGACGGCAGGCTCTGGCAGGCTAGCTGGCTCTTGCCTCTGCAGCCCATCTGTGGAGGTTAGACATACCCCCAGCAGCCCCCTCTGACAGCAGCTCTCCAGGTCCTGGCTGTTTCTGGGGGTGTTCCCACACAGCATGGTTTCCCCATTGTCCCCATCACCTTAAAGCCCCCCCAGTCCCTCCCCCTGGCATTGGCAGGGGCGGCTTCCACTCGACACGGCAGCCACAAGACGC
>NW_010265409.1:31404-38235 GCF_000690775.1 Eurypyga helias
CCCTGGACAACCTGTCCCAGTGCCTGCAGCACCAGGAACCGGGGGAGATGCTCCGTGCGGTGGCATGGGTGTGCCATTGATGCAGTCCACTGTCACCTGCAGTGCTGCTCCCCTGGGAATTCAGCCTGGTCTCAGTCAAACAGAAAAGGGAAAATGTGCCAAGGGCTCTGGGCTTTGCACCTGTTTGCGATGCTGGGGACGTTGCTGGTCGTACGGCACAGGAGAAGCTTTTGGAGCACCCCTGCGGTGGGGCTGAGCTACCCTGGGCTGGCAGTCGCTGCTGGGGCTGGCTGCCACGGAGGACAAACATCTCAGATTTGAGGATGTGAGAAGCAATTTCTACTTTATAGCACAAGGTATGATTTTTGCTTAACTAAAACTTCCTGAGCTGTTTGATCCTGATACCACCAACACAGCGCTGGATCACTTTTGCTTCTTGCTGTGAGGCTGAAAAGTCCCTGAAAAGCAGAGCAGGTTTAATGCTAACGGGACCGTGAGTGCCCAAGCATGCAGCTGGCAGGGCTTTCTTCGGGGCATGGAGCAGCCAGGTTTGGGCAGACCTTCAGTTTTTTTATCGTTTGGGGACTTGGAGGCAGGAGTGGAGCATTCCTTGTGGACCCCAGCCCATGCTGCTCAGCCCCTCGCCTGCTCCCACGCTAGTTTGCTGGGGCCGTGCCCTGAGCAGGAGTCAGTTGGCAGCTCTGTGGGACAGAACTTGATCCCTTCGCTCTGGGAAGGCAACAAAACAGGGCTGTGGGGCTGTGAAGTCTGGGATACATGGCCTCTCCGGCAGAGCGCAGCCGTGGCATCCGTACTGGGACGAGCACAGGGTTGGGAGGTGATGTGCCCAAGCAAGCCACGGGCTTGCTAGAGGTCTCCTGCTGATTTGAAGCATTAGATTATGCAGGATTGAGTTTGATTTCTTCCCCCCCCCTTGGATTTTTAGTAGCTGACAGTTGTTACCAGCGTGAGGTACTAACTTTTTATTTTGAACGCATGAGTTCAGGCTCGTTAATCACTTCCAAATGCCCTCCTCTAAAGGCTATATTGTTTCAGCATTCAGCCACTAATTTTTTGAAATCTCTGAAATAAGACTCTGCTCTCGAACATGTGCTGGAGAGTCGTTCCTTTCCGCTGTATTTTAAAAATATACATGTGGTTTAATTCAACAAGAGAGCTGGAGGGGACATTTTTCCACCAGTTTTTCCCCCCCTCTTTTCTTTCTAGAGCTGTATCTGCCAAACCACCCGGCTCTGTGCCAAGAGCAGCCCCTTGGATGATCCCAAATGGATCTGGGGGTTAAAAAGTGTGTTTCTGGGGAAGCCCAGCACTGCTGCCTTGCCATATGGACCTCGGGGGCTGTTCACGCTCGCCCAAGGGCTAAGGACAACTGGGATCAGCTCTCGGGTGCGGATACCGAAGAGAAACAAGGGTCTTAAATGGGGGTAGGGTTTCCAGCAGCTCAAGGACACGTGCCACCTTGCAGGCTGTCTGGCTGACAGCAACAGCTAGACCAGACCCAGAGCTGTGCCCCCCGCACATCCCTTGGGAAGCAGGGTTGTCTGTTCCCTGTGCCAGTGCTGGATTGCCGGGACAAAGCCAATGCAGGAAAAAGCTGAACTCAGGGCTTTGTGATGTGGATGCCAGGCTGCTGGTTTTGGAAAGGAGAAGTGGCAGTGCCTTTCTGTGGATGCTCACGGCTCCGGCAGACACTGGAAATCCATGGACATAGCTAAGTAATGGGATATTGCGATTCAAAAAATGTGAAATGCAGGGAGGAGTCCTGTCAGGCCTAAAACCCTCAAGGAACTTGGTTGCGTCTTGGCTCAGGCATCGCAAGGAAACATTTATTTCTGTGACTAAACTCGCTTTTATGTGCCCTAGCTTTGGTAGGACTCTTAAAAGGTCTGGGTGTTCCAACGGGTCTGGCAGATACAGGAATTGCTTTAAACCCAGCCATCAGTCAGACCTCTGGCTCCAAGCAGGAGACATTTTTTTAATTATTATGACTTTATTTATAAAGGAGGGGAAAAAAAAGGGAGGGGAGAAGATAGAGAAAAGCTGTTGGTGCAGGATCCACTGGAAACAGCAGGGGAGGGGGTGAGCATGAGGACAGAGCTGGGGCTGTCTTCGGGCAGGTGGAGAGCAGGAGGTGATGCTGCCTGGTTCACTGCCTGCAGGCACCTGAGCCACATCCTGGGGGTGAGGCCAGAGCATCCCTCGCCGTACGGCACAGCTGGGGCCACCCTGGCATCTGGGCTGAGCCAGGTCTCCTGCGCCTCCGTCCGCAGCCTGAACCACAAAACCCTCTCGCCTGTGCCGGGGAATTGCTGCTGGTGGAAACCCTCTTCTGTCTCGAGCTCTTGGAAGCTTTTGAGCGTGTCTGAGGCTGTTGTGTCCTGTGGTTTTGTTGATATTATAAATAGATGTTGTAAGTGAACATGAAAGGATTTGTGCTGACCAAGGGTTGTTCTTACAGGAGGTGACGAATGAGGAGGGGCTAATTCCTGCCAGGCCCTGTCCCTTATGTCATGTTGTCCTCTGATGGCCTTTACGCCTTGCAGCATCCCAAGCTCCCTGCAGACCTGGGGATGCTCTCTGCAGACCCTGCCCACCTTGAGGCCCCCAGGCTTTCCCTGGGCACTGCTGGCACTGCCTGCAGATTTGGGTCCTGGGGAGGAACCCACTCCCTTCAGAGAAGGGTGCTGCAGAATAGGAGGGTGGAGAGCAGGCTGTCACCCCACCAGGCACCATGGATGGGTCTGAGGGTGCATGCAGGCTTTGAGCTCCTCCTGGCTCCCTGTGCCCCAGGAGTGCTGCCCTGCTTCCTTTCCTAGACCTTGCTGGATAGGAATGGTAACAGGACCTGTCACTGGAGAGCACTTGCACTCCGATGAGTGGGAGCGAGGGGTGGGAAGCATCAGTGTCAGGTGTTCCTCTTGGGAGGAAGGCTGGGCAGCATGTACAGGCAGTTCTGTGTGAAGACAAAGATGGTTTTCTAAGGAGGAGACTTGTGGTGGAGCCTTTCTATAACCGCTTCTGAAGTGAAATATTGCTCAGAGCTTGTGTGGTCTCCTTATCCTTCCCCCTACCCACGGAAACAATCTGTGGCCAAGAAAGCATCTTGCAGCTGGCGGGGCTGCGGAGCCAACCTGCTCCTGGGTGTCTGGCCAGCTGGGCATCTGCGTGGCCTCATGGACCAGCTCTGCCCTCGCCAGCTGCGAGCAGGGATCGGTGTTACCCACCGAACGGGCAAGTTTGGTGAGCCTGGAGAGGGCCCTGCAGACGGTGTCCTGCTGGCACAACTCTGGGTATGGGGGGAGCAATAGTGCTTCGCTTTCCACCTCCCATCTCTGACCTTTCCAAATTGCCCAGGTCACAGACAACGTGGTAATAAGCCAGTGAGGAGACTTCCCAGCAGCAGCACTTGACAGAGTTCCTGAAGGAATATGTTGTGTTGTCGGCATCATAAATCCCCCAGGACTCGGATGAGAGCAGGAGCGTTCAGGGCTGTCTTGTGTGTAATAACCATGCTGCATTGATTTGTGATTCACTGGCTGTAATTATTTCTGTTCAGCATCACTGACCTGCTCACCAAAAAAAAAAACAACCTAATGCTTTTTTAAAACAAGATAAAAAGAGAGAAAGTGGAGAGCATGCGTGGGGTTCAGCCAGCCAGCTTCCTACAGTGCCCGAAAGCACAAATCCAGTTAGTTCGTATTGATCTTTTTGCTGGTAATTTCACACACAATTTTCTGCAATAACTAGCTGGTGATGAGTAGTTCTCCTGTTGTTTGCTCTAAGCAATGTGTGTTCAGCGTTTGTGTTCTCTGTGGCTTGATCTCACCCACCTTTAGGGCCTTAAAGTCAAAGGTCAGTGGCATAAATTGCTTTTACTCCTAGCAGGTTACAGTTAAAAACAGCTGCTCTAGTGATGACATTTCCCACTACACGCTGTGCAAACCATCCTTTAGTCAGTTCTAAAATGCAATAACCTGGTGCTTCACGCCCAACTGGTTTTTCTGTTATAAAATGTCATCTTGCCACTTTCTGCTCATGCGTTGGTTGTTCTGGTTTCAGTTTTTGGGGAGGAAGGGTGGCGTTCCCTCTACTTTGCCCCAGGTCTTGGCGGTAATTTCATGGTGTTTTGGATACCTCTGGGGAGCAGCAGAAGAGAGAAGGAGCTGCGTGGCCCTTGGCAGTGTCCGGGGACCAATGGAGTGGGAACTATTCTGGGAGAGCTGAAGGCTGGAGAAAGGAGATGGTGCAGGACTGGGGAGTCAGAACAAGGCCTGACTGGTCTGGGGGCAGATGGACAAGATTAGGCTGAGGAGTGTCGCTGAGATGGTGACAAGTCAAATGCAGAGGGGACAACCCAAAACTGAGTCACTGCAGAGCCCAGGTGGGAGGTCGGACAAGCTCAGGGATGTGCCGAGTGCTGCCAGACCAGGGGCAGTGCGTGCCTGCCTTCTCTCAATGAGGCTATTCATGCCTGTTAGAAATATTTCCCGGTTTTTAATTCCCTCATTCCTCATCTGCTCGGAAACTGCCTGACCTGGGGCATCCCTCTGAACGCTGGCTCTGGGGAGGGGCTCAGTGCTTGTGGTGGGGCTGCCGCAGAGATGTGGGGCTGTGAGGGATGTGGTGGAGAGCTTGGCAGGGTGTCTGGGGTGAAGAAAGCTGCCCTGCCAGCTGCAGAAATAAGAACATCTAAGCTGAAAGCTGTCCTGGCTTTTAAATGGGGACAGGGCTGTGTTGGATTTGGAAGTGTGGGTTGGCAGCGAAGATGTGCACTAACTTCCAGGGCAGCATACAGCACCCACGCTCGGGTTTGGAGGGCTGGTCCTGAGCAATGGGGCATCTGTGCCCCACATCATGTGTAACTGTGGACCAGGGCTCAGGAGACAGCATGGATTGATGGATGGGATGCCAGCCTGCCTGGCCAGCGCTTCTTTCTGTGCGGACTCTGGCTGCCTGTCAGCTCTTGAAGTTGGGTATTGAGTGTTGGGTGCCCAGGTACATGCACAAGGAAACATCCTGAAAACTATGAGGTGTTTCAGTTGCATCAGGCAAAAATACTGCTGAAGAGGATGGGGGTGCTTCCTCTGCCTTTCTGCAGCAGTGTGGGAACATTAGGAGGAATGGGGAGGCATGATATGGGCAATTGGGTTCCGAGATGTTGATGTGAGCCTTGGGAATGGCTGAGCTGGACAACAGCTCAGCATGGCCTTGTGTAGCACAGCCACCTGAAGGCCTGTTACATGCCACTGCTGAGAGCCTGACAAGCTGTTGTACACATCATCTAGGGCTGGGACCTGGATACCATGTTATCCTGTTGGAAATGCATGGTGTCTTTCCAGAATGTTTGCTTCCCTGTAAATTGCCTTCTGGGCTTAAGCATTTCGGTCCCTCTGTATAGGCAAGTTTCTTGCGGATTCCTGCAAGCTCTCTGCCGTTAGCATAGTCAGAAAAGTTTCTCTTCGGGTACCGCACGTCATGTCCTGATGAGCAGCCCTTTCCCAGTCCCTCAGGAACACGCACAGGTTTATACAGGCTGAAAGTCGGGAGGGATTCAGCACTAACCCAAAATACAACCCAGCAGACTCCGGCTTTGCTTGGCTTGTAGTGAATGCAAATGTCATTGTTTATCTCGACGGGAGGTTAAGCACAAAAGAACTGGTTTAATGCTTTTCGCTGGGGCTGTCTGGGCTCGTGCTTTGTGCAGAAAACACATCGTTCCCACGTCAGCACCTCGGCCTCCACCGAGCTCTCCAGGCTGCTGGCCTGCCCCCCCTGCTCAGCAGCTCCCTTCAGCTGACCCAAGGAAGAGGTTTTACAAGCCCTAAGTTTTTCTTGGAAAAATGTCTGAGCTATGCTGGCTTTCAATGTGCTGGAGGTGTTAAAACGATGCTGCTGGTGCCAGGGCCATGAGCTGAGATACCTGGGTGCTCTCTTCTGCCGTGCTCTCCTGAAGTCAGCCCTTGCCAGCAGCTTGGGGCAGAGATGTGTTGCAGGGATGCCAGATGGATGGGCATGCCCTTGACCGGGCAACCGGTGGCACTCTGGCAGCCCTTCCCTGGAAAGATACATGGTTGTCGTGTTGTCACCCTCCCCAGTTTGGTCAGGAACCTCCCAGTGCCTCAGCTGGTGCAGAAATTCCTCATTTCTGCCCTTCCTAAAGGGAGGAAACTTCTGCAGCAGGAGGGCTAGGAAAGCTGGAGAAAGTCACTCAAAGGTTAAAAGGATGAATTTATAATATAGATTAAAAATCCAGGATTTTAAGTCAGTTTTCCAGCAAACAGAAACCAGGACATCCAGACACAAACACCTGGATTCAACGTATGTGACTAAGCAGGAGTAGGGATGCTCCCGCTTTCCCTGAGGTGTTTCTTGGCTCCCAGAAATGCAGTTTAACAGCTTGGGTGCCTGCAGCCAGCGGACTACGCCGGGATTGAAAGCATGTGCCTGTGTTTGAGTTACAGGAGATTCATACCAGTCCCCTCAAAGGTAACCCAAGCAGAGGAGAGAGGAGCTTTGGGGCAGTTTTGTGCAGTTCCACTCATGATGCTCAGATTAAGGAGCTGGAATATGCAAATTCCCACTAGCTTTAACCAGGGGAACAATAAACAAGGGGATAACGGTTGCGGGAAGGGGGACGCAGCCTGTCAGGAGGTGGTGGCAGCGGCTTCAGCCCTGGGAACAGCGAGGCTGGGCTGGGGAAGAGCCCTTTGGGCTCTGCTGGGACCGTGATGGGGCAGCCGGGCGGGGGGCGCGGGGTGGCGATGCGCCTCCCCAGCCCGGTGGCAGCCGTGGGAGGCGGGTGCCACCTCA
>NW_010265410.1:0-11839 GCF_000690775.1 Eurypyga helias
GGTGGCGGAAAGCGCGCGAAATGCAGTGCTACCGGGCGGCTCCTGAGGGCGAGTGAGCGGCCGTGACTTGCTCCTGTCTGCGACTCGGTAGCGTTCCGGTAGGTCGTGCTAGCGGTGACCGGCTTTCCCTGTGGCAGGTGGGGGGGGGGGAAAAAGAGCTGTGTGCTGGGTCACCTCTCTTCGGGCTTCCCGCTCCGAGGCCCGTCCTGGCGCCCGAGTTGCTGCCGCGTAAAGGTCAAGTGTTTTCAGGGTCGGTGGTACCTGCGGCCGGGTCGTAGTTGCTCTGGTCGGCTTAGGCAGTTCCCAGGACCCTTCGTGTGCGCGTGGTTGCTCTCCCCTCTAAGTCCTTTTCCATCTAGAAAGCTCTGTTTTGGGGTTATGCTTGCGCGAGCTCTTGCTGAGCGCAACTTGAGTGAACCCTCTGTTTCCTCCTTGGGCTACAAGAGACTGGGCAGGTTTTGACTGTAGGCATTCACCGGTGACACCACTGCTGTACAGCTGCTTGGGAAATAGCAGCCAAGCGTTTGACACTGCTCAGCGTGCTACAGCAACCATCCAGGGGAAAACATGGTTGTGGGATGCAGCAGATAAGAAACAAAGCTGATTGCTTTTTCCTTTTCCCCTGCAGAGTATTTTGGGATAGGAGGTATGGACTTCTCAGTGACTGCGATTGGAGATGTACAAAATGTGCTTTTTGCTATGCAGAAGAATTTGGAGTGCCCAATATGGTATGCCAGGAGAATAACGTGAATTCTGTGTTGGTGCAGTTTGAGTCTTTTGGTTTTCTGTTTCTTTCCCTTTCTTTTTAAATGCTTTGTCAGTTCTATGAGTTTTCAGAAAGGAAAAACAATTGTATTTTAAGGCTGAATAGACTGATGTTTTGTAAGGCTCAAGCGAGAAAGTGCAAGCTGGAACTTGTATTTTGCTCGTATGTTCTAGTAAAGTTTGCTTTTCTACAGCCTAAATGTCAGTCCTTTATCCAGTTAGGATAGCATCCCAAAATGCAAATGAATGAAACTGGGGACTGAGTAATGCGTGCCCCAGTAGTGTTGAGGCTGCTTTTGGCTCTTGTGCCTAGAGCAAAATAAAACCCAAGTTAGACTATGCTACAATAATAATGGGGGTGTTTCCCCTGTTTTCATCCAAGTTGTTGTGGCTGTTTGATTGGAATCGTTCTCTAAACTTCCTTACATACTGCTGGGTTGTAGACAGTAGTATGCAGCTGCATACTAACAAATGCAACTGCAGAAGAGGCTTCCTACGTGCTTATGTGGCATAGGAAACCTTTCTTGTCTATCTAGGGTTGTAAGTCACTGTAACCTAAACTAGGGCAGTATTTTCAAAAATGCCTTTTTATCTGTTTTTATTGTGTGGTTGAGGTAGGTTGTGTTGAGTTGGACAGGTGAGTTGGGTAGAGCTCCTCTGAAAGCCCTAGTACAAAGTTAAATGTTCATTTTCACACTGTGCTAGACAGGAATGGGTTCAGAATGGAGAACTTTGGCGGGGGGGAAGAATAACTGAAATATTTGTGTTGACACATCTGTGCATTTGGTTTATACAAACAGAGTAAGAGTCCAGTGGGTCCTTGGACCCAGCAGAACGACACTGTGCTTCGCTTTGGTCACAGGAGGGCAGCACTGGAAAAGACCCGAGTATTCCAACCCAGCGTTTCCTGCCCTGCTGAGATGGCGTTTCCAAAAAATGCTTTTTGCAAGGGACAGACAAAGATTGTGAAGAGCTGGTAGATCTGTATACATCCCATAATGACAGTGTTTGTTTCTGGGCCTGGTTCTCAAATGAAAAACTGCTAAATGTGTCCCTCGTCTCTTCCGCACAAGGACTTTTTTTTTAAGTTCAGAAAAGTGATTATTTCTGTGTCTTATTTTGTTGCTCCTATTTTCTGTGTAACTTCTGTGGTTTTGTTTTCCTTCATTTTTGTAGCCTGGATGTGATAGAAGAGCCGGTTGCAACAAAATGTGATCACATATTCTGCAGGTGGGTTTGAGAACTGGTGATCGCAGTGCTTGGCCACTCCGCTTGCCCTTTCAGTGGATGCTTCACCTCGGTGCTGGGCTTTGATAACGGCCTCTGTAGCCATTTTAGGGCAAAAGGGAATCCTGAGTATGGGATCGCTGCCGTTTCACAAGTGCATCAGACGGGATCAACTGATTCATTGTAACGTCGGGACATTTGGCTTGCTAACGAAGGATTTCTGTCTGGGGGTGTGTGCCCAGGCTCAGTTTTAAAGCAAATCAACTCCTCCCTTTTCTTACCAGCGTGTCGATTCTTTTTCCCAGGTTCTGCATGTTCAAACTCCTCAGCAAAAAGAAAAAAGGTGCGATCCAGTGCCCGCTGTGTAAGGCTGAAGTTACCAAGAGGTAATGCACCTTTGCGCATGGGCTTGAGGATGGGGAAAGTTAATCGTTGGCTTCGTGTCCGAGTAGACTGAAAGCACAAAGAGCAAGCAGTCTGTCTCTGCAGGCGCAGCTCTCTAGGCCCTTCTCAGTGTAACCGTCCTCCCAGGTGATCACACCGTGCTAGCTTGGCAGCACGCACGCTTCTGCAGGCTGTAGTATTGCCCGTTACAACGAGCTTCTCTGTGCTAAGCCTGTGTCAGGAAAACCAGGAAATCTTCACTTTGTGGTAATCTTAATTCCTGTAGTGATGGTTGGTTTGGGGAAGTGTGGTGTCATTCCCCGGCTGCAGTTTCTCGTCTCAGATTCCACTTTGCAGTTTTACTCCTTTTTTGTGTTCAGCCTAAATTCTAGGAGAACTAGTAATAGTTTACTCACATATTTACCTGAAAACAGCTCATGTGGTTGTTATTTCAGAAGCCTGAAAGAAAATTCCAGATTTAAGCAACTAATTGAAGGATTGTTGGAAACTATCCGGGCATTTGAGCTTGACACTGGAATAAAGCGTAAGTGTTGTGAATGTGTATCCCCTGCTTTTTTTGGGTAAGGTTGTCATCATTTGCATAGTACCTTGTTTACTGTGCGGCAGCAAGATGAGAATTCTCAAAAGTGGGTTTTCTTGGATGTAGAAGCGTTAGGGTTTAGTTCCATTAAGTTCCCAAGGTTTTCCTGCCGTAGCCTCTTGAACAGCCAGGGTGTTCACTCTGCAGTTGGTGGCTCTGACCGATCTTATTTTCAGTTCCTCAAATCTGGCTGAATATATTGAGTAATCCTCAGTCTGCACCGCTGTGGCAAAGCCCTGCTCTTGACCTCGCCCAGCCCTGCGGCTTTACCTTCTTCGACAGTCAGAGCCTGAACTGGCAAGTGCTGTGACAGAGTGCCCTTCGGGCACATCTATTTGGAAGCCACAGTCGTCTGTTCTGTACCCAGTGCTTGCTCAGGGGTCAGGCGTGCTTGTTCGTACTTTGGGAAACAAGAAGCTGTTGTTGGGGGCGGGTGTTGGTGTATGGGTTTGGTTTTTTTCTTGACATATTGTGCTGTAAAAACTAGAATTCCTTCTCAAATGCTTTTCGACTCGTTCGGTCATTCTCAAGTCACTGGTGTTCCATCCTGGCCTCACTAGATTATCCATGTGACCAAAATCGGTTGGGAAGATTATTTGGCAAAATCAAGGTTTTACTTAATACTTGAAAAGCACAACAGACCACTAATCACGTTTCTGTGATACTTGTTTTAGCTGTATGTGCTGGCTGCAGGGAGGCTACACAGGGCTACTTAATACAACTCTTGTCATGATCGGTGTAAGAATAGGTTGTTGCTTTTTTCCCTCTTGATGTTTTTCAGTTTTAAACAGTCACCAATTTCCTAAACCACCCGCAGAAGCCACTGCTGCCGAGTTCCTGTGTAAAGAAGGTTCTGTCATCCAAAGTAAAGGCTTCAGAAACAGGACAAAAAGTGCAAAAGAAAATGGACAAGAAAACTGCACGGTGGTATCTTATTTTCCCACTTTACTTCTGTGGATCGTTTAGGGCTGGATGGGATGTGTCTGCCATTCCGGACAAGGACATCTAAATACTTTTGTCTTCCTAACTTGCCTTTAAAACCTTTTGTGCATAAAGTGACCTGAACTTAAAGATAATTTGCCATAATCTGTTACTGAAACGAGGGTTGAAAGCTTTTTCGCACCCCTTGTTTCATGAGGTGTCAAGCTGTTGGCAGGCTTTTTACTGGTTTAGTGGTGAGGCCATGGATATGCCTTCAGAATTCTTAGGACGTGAGCCAGCCTAGGGCGGTTGCTCTGCGTATGGGCTTGCTTGCAGCACGTTTTTTCTCGTCTCATCTGCTCGATGCTGGGCAGGATGTAAGATAAAACTGTTAATGATTTGAGCTGTTGAATGCATGCGAATTGTTTCTATTGACACGTTCCATTTCTGCTCGCAGTATGATAATTTACATGTGTTGCATTTTTGCATAGAGCCTGCCCATTTAAATACTTTGTTCCTATTCATCAGCCCCTGCTGTAGTTGAAATAACTGCTGCTTTTTCTTTTAAATAACCTCCTGTTATAAGTAACCGTTCCTTCCTGTGCTGCTGTCCGCAGGAAGCTGATGTGGATATGCCACTTAGAGATACCAGGGTCAGAAGGCGTCCCCTAAGAAATAACACTCGGAAGTGCGGCCCTGAGCAAGGGATCTATATAGAGTTCGGTAAGATCTGTTGTAGCTCCACACCAGTTGAGCTGATGTGTAATGCTTGCAGAGTAACGAAAAGCGATGAAGTTCTGAGGCTTTATAAACACCCAGTTCTCTGCAAACACCCAGGATGACAGCAAAGGGACAAGTGATGGACAACTCAAAGTTGGTAGATCAGAGGTTTTCTGCATAACGCTGTAGGAAGTGGCGCTACTGCAGTAACCTTTAAGGCTCAGTGCACAAGATCCAAGTGAGAGGAGATGCTCGCAGATGTGGGAAAGGTTACAGTTGCATGAAAGAATGAGAACTACTGGTTTCTGAGGAATATTAAGCCTTGTCACCAGTGCTCGTGGCTCTAGTTAACCGGAGATAAGAATGAAATCTTACTGAGAAAAAATATTTATTTCTGTCTATTCAGGCTTTTCAGAACTTCCTTTTTATCTGGTGCAGACTGCTGCAAGAAACAAGACAGATGCTGTGTGTAGTTTATCATCTCCCTGTTCCTTCATGGACAGAATTGTTCCTTTTAAGGAATAACATTCACTGCCTCTTTCCTGATTGTTTTTGCCAAGACCGATCGAAGGATCTGAGACAGATATGTGAATATATTGCTCTGACTTGCAGTTCAGAATTCTAAGTACCAGCAGCTGGTTCACATGTACATTCAGAAATCAGATACCCACTCTTAACTGATTAACTCTCAGCAACTCTGTGTTACCAGTCACTGTATTTAAACAGAGTTTTATGCTGGAGCCATGTAGATATTAATACATAGAAATCATTATAATTGGGTGAAATATTGCACAGTTGAACTTGATTTCATCTGAGAAATGTTGAAAACATCTACCTCTAGAAAGAACTAAGCATGTTCTGTGATGATAACCACTGAATCTGGCAAGACATCTTGCTCGGAATCATTTCAACCAGAGTAACAGCTGCTTTTGTTTTTAGGCTCTGATTCATCTGAAGAGCATTTTAAGCAGGCAAGCACTACTGGGTAAGTAAAAGGGCGTAAGGGATTCATAACTTCCAATGACAGCAGTTCAGTATGCTCATTCCTGTGGTTCAGTTTCTTAGGATGGGACTGATAGAATTCTTTAAGCTGGCAAGTGATGGTCAACTTCGAGGGCATCAGGGTAGAATGGGAGGCTGAGTCCCACCAGGCTGTCATGTAGTATGCTTTAAAACTGTTTTCTAACCTCTTTGTTGCTTACACAGACATTAGATCTTCAAGAGAAAAGCGTGTACTATGCTTTCCCTTCCCAACAGGTTAGAAGACAAAGAAGCACTTCAGGTGTCACCTCGAGAAAAGTCCAAAGAGCTTAAGAGTGCTGAGAATGGGGACGAATGTTCCTGCAACGCACAGCCTGACAAGCTGGGTGCTGAAGAAACAATTCTACCAAATGTTGTAGGTGTGTTCGTTATTCTGGTGACAAAAATAATTCAGCTTGAAAGAAAGACCAAAACAACATCCTGACCTCAGGTGATTAAATATATACACGCTTACGGTCTTGCGTGTTGTAGTTCTGTAGAGGCCTGCAGCTCATGGCAGGGTAACACAAGACGGTACCTGCAGACTAGGTACTTACGCTGTGGATATTCTGTGCACAGAACAGGAGGGAAAGAAGTAGCTTGGTCAAAGTGCAAAACATATTCTAGTCTGCTTAAGCCCTGTACTACGAGTTGAGCAGAGTCTGGGAATTCATAGAAGATGTTGGATGAACATATGCCATGTCATCTCCTCTTTCTCTAGAGGAGGCACTTGTGCAGTAACATTCTGTTGCGGGGAATTAATAAGAACAGTTCTTTTAAAACAATGTAGCCATTAAGCTTGTCATTGTTCTTGTGTCTGTAAAATAGGGCTTAATAATTTATGATGCCTGTAAATCTTCAGGTGAAAGTGGTGTCTTGAAGGAAGGCTTGAGCGAGAAAAGCGCCTGGAGCAGCACTGAACATGCCGAACCTGGCCGAGTGCATATGACTGAGTACCAGAGTTCTCCTTTAAATGATCTTGCTGTGGACCTACTCACCGAGCAGTGTGACCAAATAGGTGATGCCAGTGCCTTAAGGAAGGGGGACACGTCTTTCCTTAAGAATACAGAAGAAGGAGGTGCCGAGCAAACTCAGTGCAGTAGACTTGAACGATAGCTCAGAGACCAGGTCGGGTAAAAGCAAGGAAACACATGTTGTGCAAAGTGTGGAAGCTGTGGAAATGTGTGAACCTGAGAATGATTCTTTCCGTGAAAAAGAAGTTCCTCTGGAGAAACTACTTCAGCCAGAGTCGCTCCACTGTGCTACGCAGGATCAAGTCTCTAGGAAGAGACTGAAGCGAAGCATTCAGAAAGTCAATGAGTGGCTTTCAAAAAGCAATGAGATTCTGCCTTCTAATTCTTCCCAGGATGATTCTGCTGGAGCAACTGATGTTTCAGGTGAAGGAGAGACATGCTTATCAGATAAAGATTCCTGTATCTCCGAAAAGACTGACCCTATGGTATATTCCATGGTAATTGCAGTGGCTGAAGGAAATGAGAGATGGTCAAAACAAACAGCAGATAGCCTCAAAGACAAAATATTTGGGAAAACGTACAAGAGAGAGAGGAAGTCAAATCCCCCTGTTATCTTGAGGGAGACTTTACCTACCACAAAGAAGGAAGGTGTGGCTGCTGCTACGTGTTTGAGTAGTTCCAGCAAAGACAGACTGAAACGCAAAAGGAAGACTGCCAGGGTCCTGCAGCCTGAGGATTTCATCAAGACAAAAGGTGCAGAAGAGGCAGGTGGGTGCCCTCCAAGTGCTGACTGCTGCCCTGGAGGTGGTGAAGGCTCTGCTGTTCATGAGAGTTGCCTCTCTGAGAATAGAGAGGATCACACACTAGGAGAACTTGAGGAAGGAGGAGGATCCATATGGAAAAAAGCTACTGAAAAGGTGGCAGGCAAGCACTGTGCTGGGGAGCTGGATCCAAACAACTGTGATGAGACAAGCACTAAAAAAATTTCTGCAGCTAAAAAATGTAGGCGGTCTACCAGAGCCATGTGTGCTCTGCAATTGGTAGTGGACAGAAACTATGTGTCCCCTGATCCAGCCGAGTCGCGCATCGACAGCTATCCGAGCAGTGAAGAGCCAAGGAAAGTGGATTCTGAGCAAAGGCAAGTCAGGCGCAGCAGGAGGCTTCAGCTACTTGCGGAAGAAACGACAAAAGGAACAGGAAAAGGTGTAATTAAGGGAGAAAGAAATGCCAGGGATCAGGAAGGCTCTTCCTCTGGAGTTCAGAGGAGTGCGTTAGTTCACACTTCTGAATGCCAAGGCCTGAGTGAGCCCCAGGGTTTGTGGCATTCCAAGCCACTCCCTGATCTGAAGGAGGTTGATCTGGAAGCAAATGAGAGACAGATGAGTCTAAAGAATTCATCTCGGACTGCAAAAACGGGAGAAGGTCTCTTCAGTCCTCCGTGTCAGCGTTCAGGCAGTGGTGCCTTCACACCTGATGCGGCGTCTCCAGAAGGTGAAGTATGGGCTAGCCCTTCCCCCCTACAGTCTCCTTCAGTGCCTGTTGTGCGAACCGTCTCCCACCCGAGCGCAGAGATGACGGCATCACGTGCTGCTTTTCCCCAGGATAACGCAGATGACACACACAATGTTCCAGGGGACTTCACATCTGAAAAGCTGCCAGCAGCTTCGGGGCCCAGCAAGGAGGCTGAAGATAGCGAGTTAGACACACAGCACCTGCGAAACATATTTAGGCACTCGAAACGCGCATCATTTAGTCTTTACCCTGCTCCCATGAAGGCGTGTGCCATCGAAGATGCTGCTTCTGGAACGCCAAAGATACGTGCTGATCCGGTAGAAAATAATCACAGCAAACATTCCAAACCAGAAAACTTTCAAGAAGAGGAGCCGCCTGCCCAAAGCTTGAGTGGGGTTTGTGAGGAGGAGAAGCTGCAGGGCGGTGAATGTGGTCACGTTAGTGCTGCGACTGGCTCTGCTGGCAGCAGGGGATGTGTGCGCGCAGGGCAGTATGGAGAAGCTGTTTCCCAGGTTGCAAGTGGAGGGAATCTGGCACCAGGAAGGATGGATACTGCGGGGCCTGAGGACAAAAACCAACCGTGCAAAGGAGGGCAGGGAAACGCAAAGACAGTGTCAGCTGACGTGGGGATGGACAGCGAGTGGAGGCAGAATCCAGTCGAAAGTAGCAGAAGCCAGAGTGATCGGAGTAAAACAGAGGGGCAGGTTTTTCAAAGCACTGATCTAAACACAGTCGATGAAGGGCATTTCAGCTCAGAAAGCAACGAAGCAGGAAAGGCCAGAGTCGTGGACAGCAAAGGACCAACCCTGCATCTTCCGCCTGGCTCAACGATTTGTCCTGTGGAGGTCAGCGGCCAAGGTGTTGGCAGAGAAAGCGAAAGGAAACCAGTGACAAGGAACAAAGCCCAAGCAGCCCAAACTGGCCCAGGGGCGCCCGAGTGTTTAGCTGCAGAGGCTCTAGAAGAACCTTGTAAAGGGAAGAGTGATTTTACGGGTTTGTCCGAAACGCCTGATGGCTTGCTGTGCTCTGATGGCGATACCGAGGAGAACACCAGCTTTTCTGAAACTGATCAGAGGGAGAGATCCGCTGTGTTTGTTAAAAGAAGTGATGGTGCCCTGGTGAAAGAGCTGCACGGTGGAAATGTGAGCCCCAAGCCCAGACCTCGAAGAAGAGTGCAGAGACTGCCATCTTCGGATGAGGAATCTAGCGAGGATGATTTCCCGTGTTTCCAGACACTGTTGTTTGGGGACTCCGCAAGCACACCTTTGCAGGTCAGCAAACAAGGGACAGCAGCCGTAGAGCCTTCACTGCGCTCCAGCACGTTGCCTCGCGATGGACGTCATGACGACAGCGTTCGGCAGAAAGGGCCTGAGCCTGCCCTAAGCAGTGGGTGTGTTTCGCCGAGCCAGGAGTCGGAATGCTCTGTCAACTTATTTTCGTCCCAGTCCAACACCTCTGAAGAACCAGCTGATGGAGCACAAGAGCTGAAGAAGCCTTTAATCCAAGTTCCTACGTCCCCCCAAGTGAGCAATGTGAGTGAGGGTAAAGAAGCTCTTTGGAGTGGTAACGGAGGGCTGAAGAGGAGCAGACCCGCTGTCAGAGATGACTGCCAAGAAGACCCAAACACGGGAGCAAACCTAGGTACAAACCAAGAGTTCTATTTCTGCAGCTCTTTGTGGTGTTGTTGCACCCAGATTTTTGGTGGTTGGGGGGGAACTTTGTTCTGTCTGGCACTTCCCTTCTAAAGGAATTGATTGCCCGTAAACAACCCGCAGTGAAAATTCAGTTCTCCCAGTGTTCCTTGAGAGCAAAAACGAATGGGCTGGGCAGACTGATGGGGATTTGTTTTTGAGCAGAACGTGAGCTCTGTTGCCTGTGTCAGCAAAGTGTCGCAGGTTCCTGAATGGTTTCACCAGGTGAAACGCTGAAGTCGGCGGTAGAATCCTGTAGTGCTTATTTTATGGCTTTCATACATATTTCGGACTCTGTCACCACTGTTGAAACACGGGGTTCTGTTTACTTTGCCATGGCGTGCCACGTGTCCTTCGAAATCTTCACAGAAGGTGGGTCTGTGCTTTTAACTGAGGCGTTTTCCGAACTTGCCGCTTTCCCGCTGTGGTTGACAGTCAGCTAAAAGGTCTGTGTGGTGGGAGATGGCGCGTAACGGTTTGTCGGGTGGCCTTTGCTCTAACTGATTTTCTTCCACCGTCAAGGTGAAGTGGCTGGATACGACAGCGAAACGAGTTATGTGGAAGATTCATGCGGACCGCTCTCGCAGGGGGAAATCCTGTCTACACAGGTGAGGGAGCTTTTGTGCCGAATTCTGAAAGTAGTTTGTGTTCTAGGGTACAAGTGAGTAGCTGAAAGCTGCGGAGTGCCTGTAACCTTGTGTTGCAGGATCACTCCCAAGACCACAATGAATGAATTGTAGAACTGTTCTCTGCTGATACTCGTCCAACTTTGTGCCTTCCATGATACCTGATATAATTCAACTGTAATGATAGAATTATATAGTTATATACCATGATATAATGCAAGATAACTCTGTCTTCAGGCGTTTAACGCAATTACCTTGCTGTCCAAGGTCGGCTAATGCTGGCACAATCTGTGTCCCTTGCAGCAGAAGAACGCCATGCAAAATAACCTCAGAAAACTTCAGCAAGAAATGGCTGTCCTGGAGGCAGTGCTGAAGCAGCATGGAAGTCAGGACTGTGAACCTCTACCTATCCACAAGGAACTGCCACATTCCAGTAGTGAAGGAGCACTTGGGATGGGAGAGATGAGACGAGCAAGAGGTAAATGGCGATGGAAACCTTTCCCAGCTTTCTTAACCAGTTGTGTGACACTGCTAGTTCTTGTCCCTCTGCCACGAGTTAGTGTTAATTCAAAACTGATGTTAGCAGAGTTGTACCCGAACTCAGCTGTTCAGGGAGACACACGTGTTTGTGCTACCCTTGGTCTAAAAAAGCTCCTGTTATAGGTCTGTGGGAGGTTGCATGGAGTAACTGTGGCCTTGTGGCTTGGCAGCTCTAACCCATTATGCGGTTCTGTCAGTTCCAGCTGTACTCTTGTCTTTCACTGGAATGGGCAAGGGACTGGGAGAGTGGCTCAACGCCCAAACAGGCTCGGCCTCTACGGCTGCACTAGAAATGGTGCTCTAGCATCGCAAGGAACAAGACAGAAATTAGGTTAGGAATGTATTGGCTGGCAGATGTGATAGAGTACATGTCAGGCTGCTGCTGGGCGCAGAGGAGGAGAGTACCACTGCGGTGTGGGAATCCTCTGGCCAGCCTGCACCGTGTTTTCAACCTTCTGTCTCATTTTTTGCACATCTTGAGCTGTTAAAATATCAACAGCCTATTTTAACCCCAGGAGAGTGGTTACAATCCATGCTTAGTTAACAAAGCTCGTTGAATTGCATGGCATTCCACCTTCCTACAGTTGGAGAATGTTATTTCATTGAGAGGACTTTGACACGTGACATTTCTAAGCCCAGTAGGCCGAATTCGCAAGATCATTCAGTGACATGGCCGGTGGGATCAAGGGCACCCTCAGCAACTTGCCAATGACACCAAGCTGTGTGGTGCAGTGGCACCCTGGAGGGAAGGGATGCCATCCTGAGGGACCTGGACAGGCTGGAGGGGTGGGCCTGTGCCAACCTTATGGAGTTCAGCAAGGTTATTGGACATAAGCAGGACACGGAGCTGTTGGAGCG
>NW_010265410.1:12179-13711 GCF_000690775.1 Eurypyga helias
ATAGGTGTTGAGGCAACTGGGCCTATGGAAGGTGTCCCTGCCCATGGCAGGGGGGTTGGAACTGGGTGGGCTTTGAGGTCCCTTCAACCCAAACTGTTCCGTGGTTCATTCTGGTTTTACAACTATAAATAAACTGTTTGAAGATTAAAGCAGCCAAGTACTGGTTAGCTTCCTTGGATGGGAAACCGGCTTAAATCATTTCATTAATACACTGCATGTTTACATGGTTAGGATAGAATATATGGTTCTACTTGTAAATACTTAAACTGTTGAGTTGTTGATGGTTTGAGCACAGTTACAGGCATCCTTCGCTCTCAAGTGAACGCCTCTCTTGCTGGTGAGCTGCGATACGGCCGTGTGCTGAGGGCATTCAGGAACAAACTGCAGTAAACAGTACACCTGTGCCTTCAGCCTGATTTCTGTCCCACTTTTTCCACCTAATACAGAGCTGCCATCTCAGCCTTGTAAATGATTTGACATATGGAATAACGTGTAGCTGTTAGCTGTGCTTCACGTGGTTTAGTGTTCTGTGTAGGTTCCGGGTTTGGGACGCTTTGCTCTCTAAAGCCTGTCTGGATGGAGATGCTAGAGTGCTTGAGGAAACAATTAGCTGAAGACACAATTAGGAACAGTTGCTATTATTTTGCTTATTTAAGAATTGCTTCTCTTTTTTTCAAAGCGACAGAGTCAACCTCAGAAGGAAACCTAGGAAGTTATAAATGCAGTAGTTCAAGGGGATCCTCAGCCAATGATTTCCATGTTATGCCAAGTGATTCCCTCGACAGGAAAATCAAAGGGTTAAAAAAAGAAAGGTAAATGGGTTTGGTTTTTTACACTTTTATTTCTAATCTTGCATTAAAGAGAGGGGAAAAAAACATCTTGAAATAAATACCTCTGAGCTTTTGTGCGACTACAGGAGCTTTGCTGTGCCATATGCTCTGACACTTAAATGAGCGAAGAAGGCGGTAAAGCACATTTCCTTCTCTCAAGGTCTCCGGAATTGCTACTTCCATCTTCGAAGTGCCGTTCGCTGGAGAAAGGCCCTCGGTGTGATGGTGTTGTGAGGGACAAAGCCCCTGCTGAAATGCCCAAGCCTGTGCAGGAAGCAGTGCAGGAGGACAGTCAGCATCCGCTCGAAGCAGGTGACCTTTAAGAGGGATCCAACACCCCCGTTTCTGCTTCTTTCATGTTTTTACATACCAGCAAGATGCAACTGTTTTCTTGTAAATCAAGGATTTCAATGTAAATGTTCTTTGTCAGTTTAAAAAGATGTTGCTTCTTGTTTGGTTTTGTTTGGTAGCCCAGCTGCCCATCAGGATGGGGCTGCACAACACTTTGAGCATCTGTCTCTACAGAAATTGGTACTTCTTGACAGATACGCTATAAAACTCTGTGTTGTAGTACTGAGAGAGGCCAGGGTGAAGTAATAAATGAGGAGAGGAAGTAGCTGCAGTATTTGAACTTAAAAGGTAGAGCAACAGCCTTCCACCACAACTACAGGAAGGATAGGGCTGGAGCACCCCTCCTGTGAT
>NW_010265411.1:0-5256 GCF_000690775.1 Eurypyga helias
GGGAGAAGAGGAGGAGGAGAAGCATCACCGCTGGTGCAGCCCCCTCCCGACCCTGGCGGAGGGTCCGCTTTCGAGCCTTCCGTGCGCACAGTATGGCACAACGGCACAACCCCCTCGCCCAGGTTGTGCCAACTATTTTTTTTTTTTTAAAGCAGTTAAAAATACTTATTTTGACAGTCGAAAGGCACCTACTTTTCTTAGTCGTGGGTGAGCAAATCTCAATTGTTTGGGAGGACTGCCAGGAGGAGTTCAGAGCCACACGGCACCCGCTGCAAGTTAGGGAAAAACGACAGGGTTGTTCCACAATTTTTAATGCTGTTTTTCAATTAGGCCAATATTCAAAAACACAAACTGCTATTTCAGCCTATGTAGCTGGTAGCTGCCAATCCCTGCTTCCAGCTCCTAGGGAGATAATCAAGAAAAATGTTTAGTGCCGTGGAGGTTTACACACCTTCTTAGCTTTTCACAGCAAACAGTTTTATTGACCTCAGTGAAAGGACCCGCGAGGTGTACAGCTAAACGTGGGGTTTAAGTCTTTGCAAGATTTTAGTTTAAATATCTGTTTTCAGTGGCACGTCATAAATGCTTCCAGAACTGGTCATGTCATCCAAGCAGTATGCTGCCTGCCTAATAAAGCATTTATCTGGCACCCACTTACCAATGAACACTTGTATAGACCCCTTTTTTTCTCCTTGGAGTGTTTCTCCACCTATTTTTTAGTGAGTAATGCAAAAATACTAGAAATGTGAAGCGCATTTGGGTCAAAGATTGTGATGCTGAATGGCAAAGCGCTCTGAACATTTTATCTTGGCTCCTAATACTCTCAAATCATGGATTAAACACCAGTTTATTCAGAAGTGATGGCTTCACAGCTACGCCACATTGTTTAGAGAGACTGTTTGAGCCTCTGTCTAAGGGCAATGGGTTGTTATAATTATGGCAATATAGACATCACACATCCATCAGGAACTGGGCTGAGATCGCCAACCTATTTGACAAACCATGGTTTTCCAATTACCTGAGGGAGCCTGTGTTTGCCCCGGTAATCAAGTTTCTCTAGGTAATTTTTTCCCCCGCTAGTTGTCAGTGTTCAGAAACCAAGTTGTGGCTCATATCATTCATATGCTGCGTGTTTTGCATTCTGCCATGCTGCTGTGCTGGTGGCTGTCTTTGAGAACCACCTTGAAGACAGGTTCAGTATGAACGAAATGAAGCAGACTTCCTCTTCCACACCCAACCATGCAGCCTTTCATGCGGCTTAGGCTGCAGTTCTGGATGGCACCTCCCAGTCCCCAAGAGCATAACGCACCTGGTTGCAGATGATGTGTCCTAAAACTGCATTTAATAACCAGAGAGCAACTAGTTGTATGTATTCCTGGCAATATTTTCAAATGTCTCTTCATTTCTGTTAACAGTTGAGAAACAAAAGCTGGGGATTTGAGATACCTGCCCTAGACCACACTTGAAGATTTGCAGCAGAACCAGGAACCTGGGAATGCCACTCAAAACCCATAAACTGGTGTGAATGACATTTTCCTAAAACACCTCTAAAAGTTGTTGACTATCGAGTCTGAGACTTTCTTTGTAGGAATTTACCCACCCCAGGTACCAACAGCATCTAGAATTTTAAGAAAAGACATGAATGTAAACTATATTTTGATTCTGCATGCTGAACTCGGTGAAAATGTCATGTCACACCCTAAACTATATTGCTAGCTATTCACAGTCCATTTTTCTGAACTGGTATCAGTGATAAATTATTTCATCAGTCAGTCAATACCTAGCTTTCCTTAACATCCCCGTACTCAGATTTCTGCCCTGGTCCTCCTGAATTCTATGGCAATTTTTGCTATTGATTTCAGGCAGCATTGCAAGCACCTGCCCATTGTCACACAGATTTCCCTTGCTTAGGTATAACGTTCGAGTTGCTGTCAAAAAATAAGTTGTAGGAATAAGAAATCACAAGCCTGAAGAACCTTTGCTAAATGCAGCTCTCAAGTACCTCTCCTCTGTGCTGATAAATTTTGGGGTAAGGATTGTCCCTGAAGATGATGTACCTGCCTGAGCAAAGTACCAGAGTGCTTGAGAGGAGTGAAGGCTAAAGGATGGGAATTTCGCAGACTGCTGAAAAGCAACAGAAAAGTAGGGTGAGTAGTTTAACGCTTTGCCTGACAGCAGAATCACAGGAGGTTGGGAGGGCCATCTGGTTCAAGCCCCTGCTCACGAAAGGCCACCTAGAGCTGGTTGCTTAGGATGGGCATATCTGGATGGTTTTTTAGTATCTCCAAGGATGGAGACTGCACCACCCCTCTGGACAACCTATTCCAGTGCTGTCACCCTCACAGTCTCTCCTGATGTTCAGCGTGAACCTCACATGTTTCAGTCTGTGCCCATTGTCTCTGGTCTTGTCACTGGGCACCACTCAAAGAGCCTGGCTCCACGCTCTCTGCCCCCTCCATTCGGCTATTTAAATACACTGCTGAGATCCCCACTGAGCCTTCTCTTCTCCAGGCTGAGCAGTCCCAGCTCTCCCAGCCTCTCCTCGTATGCCAAGTCCTCAAAAGGAACTTAGAGAGATGGAACAAGCAAGTGATGATTAGCATGAGCAGAGGCTGGAGTGGGGCAGGGCGAGTGGGTGCAGAGCGGAGGGATGGCTGCCGCTGGAATGGGAAGTGAAGAAATGGAAAGGTAAAGATTCCTATTCCTAACATCGGTGCTCTTCCTGCATCTTGCCTGTGAGAAGACAACCATGGATTTACTCGACAGGGATTAAGAGGGAATACTTAAAACACATGCACGCACACTTGCACCTCCTCTTATGAGACACTCAAGTCAGTGCTCCTGCAGTCTGCATTGGCTGATGCTCACTACAGCAGAAGGCTTTACTGTGAGCAGCATGTGCTAATTCAACTGGGGACTTACAGGAGAGACAGTTAATGTACTGAAGCAGACTCTGCCCTCAGAAATTTAGTATGGTCCCAGAATTAAGCCAGTGCATCTGACGACTGGAAGATAGTCACATGCACCAGTTTTTCCATTACTGAAGAACCTTCACTGGCCTTAGTTGCACCTGTATAATTCCTAACAAATTTCATACTCACAGGAAACAAATCTCTTCACATGACTGATTTCACCATGATGAATTTAAGCATATGAGTGCTTCTGGAAGCTGCCAGTGGAACCTTGAAGCATCTCATCTCACTTTTTTCTTTTTTTTCCAGTAAAAGCCATGGATATACATTCTCTAAAGTGTTTACACCTGTAAATCCCTCCATAATGAGGAAAATATACTCCTCCAAACTTTGTATCTCTTCCAAAGCCAGTCACAGGCTTCACAGCCTCAGTATTAAGACTCCATGCTATGAATAGATTGGTAAGTTTATGTAGGCTTTATTGGAAAGTAACATCTGTAAATCCCAATTCGTTGCCGTAAGGATATACTACTTCAGAGGTCGCATTTTACGGAGACTTAAAAATCTGGTACTTGACAACTAGCTACTGAAGACGGTTACCTCTATTCATGGTTCATTTACTGTAAAACCAGTTTAAGAATGTATAAATAAACCTGTACCAAAAAAAAAAAAAATTACTAGGCTCTTAGGAGGCTCAACATCTTCTCAGTCCTTTCATATTGGTCCAATAGATTTCTGAACTACTGTAAAACTAACAGGCTGCATACCCAGATTAGAGCAAAGTAAATACCTAAAAATTATTTAAATTATCCAGACTACCGGATAATTTTAACTTAGAATAGTGATGAGAAAAATAGTAGTCATGGAAGCCAGAATAGAAGTCTTCTCTGTGTACCTCTATTTTGTTAAAAATACCTGTCTCTATAGTAATTTGATAATCTACATATTACCCAATGCTAACCTTGTGCTTTTGCTCAGCAACAACACAAGAAATGACAGTGCTCAGAAAACAGAAAGATATTAAATATAAGAGGTGAAGGTAATTTCTTTTGCCTGAAAAAGAGCAGAATGTGTTTTTCAGTCCACAAAATGTGATGACTCTCTCACCAACGTAATCAAGAGTAACTTCGCTGAAAGCAATGACCTTTCTCCAAGTCAACCAAAACGCAAAATCAAGTCCTACATTTTTTTTGCCTGTCCAAAATACTTTTGACTTCATAACTTTAGAAGATCATAATTGCAGCAGAACCATGTTTTAATGTACCATGGGTTTGTTATACCATGTTTGCATTCTGAATTCTGTGAGTGCTATGAATAACAGTCTCTCAACAGCAACACCCTACAGTGAAATACCCTCAGGTTGGCATTGCTGAGACAGAATGGATTTGCTGGGATTCCTTGCTAGTAATACCGTAAAACCTGACTTTATCCTTCTTTTACATTCAGATTTTGACTGGCTTGGACAACGCCAGCTATCTCAGTTTTCCCCAGAAGTTCATAAAATACTTTGCACTATGGATATTTTGCAAGTGGGGAAACGGAGCCACAGAGAAGCCTGTTTCCCAGCTCACTCAAGGGAGCAGAGTTGCAGAGGGAATTGTCTGGTTCCCTTTCCGCTAGCAGTCCGTGCCTCTGTAAATGCTGTGAGGCAGCACCAATTGTGCTGAGGGGGAGTGGAGGGGCAGGGGCCTTCCTCCCCTCTCTACCTTCTTCACTCCTTTGTGTGCATGCAAGGACGATCCACTGTTCCTTCTCTTTCCTGTCTGCAGCTGTTTCTTTCTCCCACAGGGCAAGGGAAGATGCAGTCCTGGCCCTTTTCTCCTCGCTGCTGACAGGTGATGAGCTGCTCCAGGGATGCAGATTTCCTCCTGGGGACAGACACCTGCAGCCGTTTTCCCTAGAATGGGCCAACTTGACACTGTCCTTCTTATCAGCATGTCCTTGAGAAACACAGTGACCCTTTACTACACTGCTTTGAAGAGGAAGAGTAACATATGGAAACACATAGTCACTACTGACTTCAGCCACCAGCAGTAGCATGATGTGTTGGAATTTTTCCCCGTGAGGAGCTCAGCTTTTGGCAGGACAGTGGCCAGATTCTTCTAGTTATAAGCAAATTTTCTAAGGCAACAGCGATCACATCACACTGAAAAGGCTTAGACCTCTGCTCTGCACCACACTCTGGTTTGCTTTCGAGTAGGTCTGAACCAAATACGTCACAGCGCTCCAAGTTAAGAAAAGCGACTGCTGTCCTCCTGCGACCACTGAAAAGTTCCTCATCAAGACTTCAGCAGTCGTGGCCTCACAGGAAGCTTGTTCCTTGCTCGCTATTACTTTAATAACA
>NW_010265412.1:0-3843 GCF_000690775.1 Eurypyga helias
GCCTTCACCCCGGGCCTTGGGGCGGGAGCGGGCCTGCGCCTCCCGCCCTCCGCATCGCGCGCCACCAGGCTCATCAGGGGAAGGGCCTTTGTGCCTGTTTCATGGAATCACGGAGTCACAGAACGGTTTGGGTGGGAAGGGACCTCAAAGATCATCCAGTCCCACCCCCCTGCCACGGGCAGGGACACCTTCCACTAGACCAGGTTGCTCCAAGCCTCATCCAGCCTGGCCTTGGACACTTCCAGGGATGGGGCATCCACAGCTCCTCTGGGCATTTCGGTCTGGCTGCTGGTTCCTGAGCGGCCTTGTGTCCGCTCTCCGCGCAGAGACCTTTTGCCGCCCCAGCAGGCTGGTGGTTCCGCTCTGAACCGAGTCACACAGGAGCCGTGAGGTGGGGAAGGAAGAAAAATGTTTGCAGAAGCCCTTACTGCCAGTAGCAGTGGAGATGCTGCCGCCCCCCTGCTGCGCCCTCCCAGCCTCGAAGCTTGGGAAGACAGAGCTCCCCAGTCTCCATGGTGAGGGGGGCACCTGAGAATGGGTCTCGGCCCTTCCGCTTGCATTTTACACTCCCAGCTTTTCTAGATAGGTTTTACATCTCGTTACCTCGACAACATCTGAGCCGCTGGTCCTGTGCTCCCCACATAGCCCAAGTTCTTGCTGCTGGAATTTCCGTGGGGTGTGAAAGCGCTGCCTTACTCTGAACCGGAGATGCTTTTGGTTCCCCCTCTGCATACAAAACCATGTTCCATATATAAACATGTACCTCAACAAGGATTTTTGTCTCTTTTCGTTTTCACATTTCCTTCACCTAAAATCCGTCGGGTCTTGCGGAGACATCGCTGTACCAGCACAGTCAGAGCAGAGGCACTCAAAGGTTGATCGACCCGAAATACAGACACACAGGCGAGTTCCTGTTTGGTAACCAAAATAAGCTTCGAGATACACAACTGAGCGAGTAAGAAACCCTACGTTTTAACAGCAACGCCGTGAGCATTCACGCCTGATGATACCTGCCGGAGGAGCTTCAGGGGACTCTTAAGTCACATGCACCGAGCAAATTTTTTCACCTGAGAGATAAGAATAAAACCCATCACAATTGCCTACAAGAGTACACTTCTGACTTTTTTTTTTTTTTGAGAAATTATTATTAAAAGGCCCCACAAAGTAACAATTGTCAAAATCACACCGGAGTTTCTGTGAGCTCGGTGGGAGTGTAGTTTAGTCCTGCTCTGTTTTTGACTGGGGAGCTGTTACTCAGGATTTCAGATGAAAACGTTCGCAGGGAGCTGTAGGGAATTTAATACATTACCTGTGTTCACGTAGGATTCTTTTTGCGTGGGTCATTCTTTACACACAGGACGAAAAGCAGATTTGGGCAGTGCTAAACACGTGAACATCTGTAAGAAAAACCTTTAGGAAAAGCTGTTGTGCATAATCAAGTTCTTCTAGCAAGTATGTTATATTGCAGGTTGGGCCCGTTATCGAGAGTAGATGAAATTGTGTGATTTAATGGCACTGCAGAATATGCCATGTTGTGAAAAGACGGAGATCCCAGGCAGGAGTAAGAAAAGCACGGAGAGCCAGGGCTGTGACTCAGACCAGTCTCTGGCCAAGACTGCTGGTGTCTAGGATAACTAAGGATCAGGACTCACAGGGGAAAACTATGGCTTTTTCTTCAAGTATACATACAAGTGAAGTGAAGCACTGGGACAGGTTGCCCAGAGAAACTGTGGATGCCCCATCCCTGGAAGTGTCCAAGGCCAGGCTGGATGAGGCTTGGAGCAACCTGGTCTAGTGGAAGGTGTCCCTGCCCATGGCAGGGGGTGGGACTGGGTGGGCTTTAAGGTCCCTTCCAACCCAAACCATTCTGTGATCCTATGAAAGTAACACAGAGGGGAAAAAACCTGTCCCTAGTGATATGGCATGTTTTCCAAAGATGTGTATACTACAGAGGGAATAACTGCGAGCACCATATTGTACGAGGACAGCAGTGGGCAGATTTATGCAAAAATTATGTTAGTGATTACGACTTTAACCTACGGGTGTGACCTGTGTCCTCATCCAGAGAGCTGACCCACCCTCGTGAGAAAGCCGAGGCTGGCTCTTGCTGCACTGTTAGGACTTTGCTGACACAGGGTAAGCACGAGTTCCACTGTAGTTTTACAACTGTGTGACAGTTGATGAAATAGCCTTTCCAAAGTTCAGCCAAGATTCTGTTCAATTCTTGTTTATTAACCGAGCGTTTTAAACAAGGTGTGTATTTCTCCACTGCCCAGGGAGTGGAGGGTGAAAGGGTGAGGTCAGGCAGCCTAAGCCGAGTGCGTTTGCGCCACTATTCACACGGGTTTACCACTGCAGTGAGACGAGCTGGCAGAGTCCAAGAGAGAAATCAGTGTCATACCGAGTACGTCACCTTCCCGGGGGACAGCAGCAGATACACGAACCTGCGCCGACGGACCCGCTCTCACTGCCACGTCCGGCTCTGTAACAGCTAGGTCAGGACTGGCCGTTATCACCCCTGGCGTACTATTAACGTGCAATTACGAGACAAGGATTCTTTTACAGCCCTCTAAGTGACCCTGTGTGCACACCGCTGGAACCTGTTCACAACCTACAAAGTGATGCAAGCTGTCTTTCCTGAAGCCCAACGCGTTCAGGCATTAAAAACACTCTTCCTGCGAGAGGTTTCTGTTCTTACAACGTTTCAATCATTCCTCCACACAACTGAGATACTGCTTTCAAGTCGGCACTGCTCTGTCAGCCTGGGCAAACCACCGGCTTCTCCAACAGGAAAGCGTATTTAACGATCTCTAAAGGCCTAAGACGCAAATCAAAGCATGTTGCCATGAAACAGTAGCCCTTTCCGCAACCGAGGTGCCCTCTATCAGCGCTTTCAAACTCCTCTTGGACTTGAGGCTAGACTTACAAAGCAACTGGAGTGCTAAGAGACCACCCCATCTCCGGTCTCTTCAACTTGTCAAGAGTCACCCTGCTTAACGGCCCCAGCAGCATTTTCACCCGGACAGCTCGTGGAAGCCTACTGAGAACACTGTACGGGCTTTGTGTAAGGCCAGGGAACTAGCAACCGGAGAACTGGCCGCACCGACACGTCAGTCCCTCCTCCGACCAAAGCCTGCTGGTTGAGCCCCCAGCGAAAAGCAAAGCTGTGCTCCAATCTTCTGCCTCACTGGAGACGGAGCAACTAACTACAGTAGCTCACAGCCAAACAAGAACGTCCTAACTGTCAATCTGAAGCAGTTTCAGTTTCTAAGAACAACAACAAAAACTCAAAGCGAGCTTTGACACTACAGCCCGCTGGTTACTGTCCGGAGACGTGAGAGCTTGGGGATCGAGCATCTACTGAAACCCACAGCTCATCAAGGAACTCTCTTGCTTTTCAACTGGCATGTTAAAGCCCATCTCTCTAGGATGAACAAATCTGATGATGAGGGCATGCGTCTGGAATACAGGAGTCACAGATTTAGAACCGAATTAAGCCAGTGAAGAGTTTAAAACCAGAAGCTTCCTTCTTTCCAGGCCAGACGACAACTGAGTGGCAGGTCACGCACTCCGTACAGCACAGCGCATTCCCTCCTGTGAAAAGAGAGGGCACAACTGGACTAGGGGTCTCGTGCTAGGCAAGAGGAGTCTGCTAGAGCGTAGGAGCACATTGTCGTTGGGCTCCTCGTCATTTTCTGCTTTGCCTGGGCAGCTCAGCACTGAGGTGGCTGAGTCCTGCTGCTTCTGTCAAGACTAAATCACCCCTTTCCTCGGATGTGTGTTTGTGATGTGCACTGGGAAAAATCAGGCCTAGTTATTAAAAACATATATATATATATACAC
>NW_010265413.1:0-11442 GCF_000690775.1 Eurypyga helias
GCTCCATGACCTTGCCAGGCACATACACTCAGTAGCAGCAACACAAGTCCACTAACAATCACTACATACTTGAGTAACCAATGAGCCCTAAGGTGACAGCAGGAACAGTAATTCCAGCATCCACCTACTTCCACAGACAAGGTTTGCAAGAAGTTTTAAGCTATGCGCTTTGTATTACTACACTTCCCATCATACCCCAAACTCATTTAAAGTCTAATAAAGGCAGTCCATCCAAAAAAGCTGTGAGACTATTTGATATAACATACAGTGTAACTGAAATGTCACAGTCTGGTTGAACTCTCCAGTTTCCACCAGAACACAGATTTACCTATATTCACTCCACACAAGCATTGCACTTAACCAACAGAAGTGTCCCTTCTGCCTTAAAAAATAGCCTGACACGCAAAGACTCCACTCCAACCTCCCCACCTTCCCCTTCTCCAAATTGAAGGCTACGACATACCTGTTTGCTTCCAAGGAACGAGTCTATAAAAAGCAGGCCCCATGTGTTTTAAACCCACACCCCCAGCAGATCTACTACGTAACCTGCCACATTGCAGACAAATCCCGAGTAACCATAAAGACAGATACCTATATTGAGAGCTGTTTCTTGTTTGTCCCCTGTCAGAATCCATATCTTGATTTCTGCCTTTATTAGCGTGGCTATAGTTTCTGGAACACCTGCTTGCAGGCGGTCTTCAATGGCTGTAGCTCCAAGAAGCAATAAATCCTGGAAAAAATAAAGAGAGGGATTGTTGCTGTAAGATAAACCTCTGTTTGGAACCCACTCAAAAAGGAATTAAAAACAAGATGTTGTGCCTTGTTGCTAACACAGAATTTTGACAATATGCACTACAGTTTCTGGTGTGGCTATTCTACATCCTCTGCAACTCACTTTTTGAAGAGGTACAGAACAGAACAGAGTGTTTCAGATCAGAAAGATGGCAACATTTCAAAAGCAATTAATTGGAGTTATACAAGCCTAAAGCCAGCCTATAGATGAACACATACACTAGAGCATTCACTAATCACCATAGCAACATGATAAGCAGTCACACTTCATATTCCTTAAGCTCACAAAAACAAAAGTCACCTGGCATCACATCATTTAAACTAATTTCCCTCCCATAAATGTACACAGAGACTGGATGTAATCACTCCAAGCAAAAATTATTGCAACGACTTATGGATATAATCACTACATTTATCTAATATAAGTGGTATGAACATTAATCAATCCAAATCTCTAGTCTACATACTGATGTCTGCCAGGAAAAAAAGATCACATACAACATGTTTAATACTACACAGTTAGCCATATTCTTATGCAATTCTAAAGCAATTACTTGAAGAGATTTGGCCATGTTACCAAAAGTCAGGCAGACAAACACACCTAAGAAATAAACCTTGTCAAAAGGCACAACCTAACCAGCAAATCTGAACTATAAAAGCATTTTAATATTCCTTAGACATGTAAAGATATTCAATTTAGAAGGAATTGATAAAAATTAAGTTTAGTTATACAATATCACTTCAGGAATTGCACAGGAAAACTACAGTCCCTACAAAGAATAGAAGAAGATGTTAATTATTCAGAACAAGTGAAAACAGATGAAGTGAACAGATCTAGTAAGGAGAGATGCTTTTGCTCAGCCTGAAGACAAAGCTCCAGGGAAGACCTTACTGTGGCCTTTCTACAGAAAGAAGGCTTATAAAAAAAGATGGGAGACAGACTGTTGACTGAGGCCTGTAGTGGCAGGAAAAGGGACAACAGATTTAAACTGAAAGAGGGTAGGTTTAGAGTGGTCATGAAGATGATTTTTTTTTTTGTCTTTCACAATGAAGGTGGTAAGGCACTGAACAGGTTGCTCAGGGAAGCTGTGGTTGGCCCACCACCGCAGGTTTTCAGCAGCAGGTTGGATGGAGCTTTGGGCAACCTGGTCTAGTGGAAGGTGCCCTGCTCATGGCAGAGGACTACATATTTAAAGAGATACCCTCCAACCAAAACCAAGAGGGCATAACTCCTGCCTGTATGCATCTATGCATGCATAAAGAACAGAAGGGGAAGTTGCTATGCATATAATACTGTAGGCTGTGCTTCAGTTACAGGTCTTTGCAAAGCTAAGGTTTCATTTTGATATTTAGCTGGTAAAGGCAGTAGAATCAACTAGCACAAGTCTTTTGCTTTAGCACCCTGTAGCCTCCTGAAGAAACATAGAATCATAGAATCACTAGGTTGGAAAAGACCTTAGAGATCATCCAGTCCAACCGTATCTGTCCGCCACTAAACCATATCTCTCAGCACCTCATCCACCCGTCTCTTAAACACATCCAGGGATGGTGACTCCATTCTCAAGGCTAAACAAGCCCAGTTCCCTCAGTCGCTCCTCATAAGACATATTCTCCAGACCCTTCACCAGTTTTGTCACCCTTCTCTGGACACGCTCCAGCATCTCTATGTCCTTCTTGTAGTGTGGGGCCCAAAACTGAACACAGTACTCGAGGTGTGGTCTCACCAGTGCCGAGTACAGGGGGAAATTGTTAGCATCTGTAGGGCTAAAGTTACAAATGCAAGGCAACTGTGCCATTATAGACAGTCTTTTATTCCCCAGATGACTTGTTAAGCAGTTAACCATGACAGCACAGGGATCTGGATGGCAGCACTACCTGGGCAGGGGAGTTAGTATTACACCTGCTGAAGCTCAGCAGTGCACAGGCACATAAAGAAGCCAGTTCCCATCCATGACAGCACCTGTGCTATGATCCAGTGATCTCAACACTGCCTAGCAAAGTAGCATTCCCACCCGCATTTGAGCCCCTAGATGGCAAATCCGCCCTGTTAAAATACATGAATATTTTATGTTACTGCCACAAGCTGCTTCATTAACTGGAAATAAGTGTCTACAAACCAGAGAGTTTAACCAGGGAAACATAAGTTCTAAGGAAAAGTGTCTCAAGTAGAACTGTCTGCCCCCTGGCATGACCAGAAAGCAAAACATAAACAGGAAAGGAATACAGTGGATATTTCCTACCAAGAGAGCATGAAGTCCAAAACTCCCAATTCCACAACACTCTCATGGGTCCCCTTTTTCTAAAGTAAATTGCAAAGAGGCAGAAGGTAGATGGCCAAAAGTGAACTAAGGTTTGAGAAAACATTGTGAAGTACAAGAATAAAGAGATGTTCATTTTTCGCCTCAGTGATAACAGAAAAGTACGAGATAGGAGTTCAGGAAGCAGCTATGAAAACCTATGCAACCACAGCACTACTGACCAACCAACACAAATGACTTGTTCAGGCATTTGTTTGAATAGCAACACCCAATCTTCAGCTATTACTTAAAGAATTCTTTGAGGTTTTTTGCTACCCTATGAAAGTCAGCTCCCAGCCTAGTCTCAAACCTCCTTCCTCTTCTGCCCCAAGTAACTTGAATAAACAGCAGTGCTCCACAACTCCAGTCCAACACTTACACTTTTCAGAGTAAAAAGAGATTGAAGTTCAAAGTGTTTTAACAAGACGGTTAAGTAAAATGAGAATGAAATAACTGGATCAAGGGGAAAGAACATGAACAAGTGTAGGTGAGATGAGTGACAAGCAGCATTTCAGAAAGGCACGAGATGAACAAGCAGGAGAGAAACACTGGCCCCTAGTGTTGAATTTTTAAGATAACATTCGATGTGGGATTACAGAACTTCCACTTTATTAATACCTCCTTTCCCCTTCCAGAATTCTGAGTTCTACAATTTGCATGGAGAGCAGTTTTACACATTTTTCAGTCCATGTGTCTATAAGCTTTGGTGAGCACTTCATTTTTTCTAGTGTCTGCAACAGCCTTCAGAAAATCTGACCTGTGACTGCTGCCTGAAGAGGAACAAATTTCTCATACGCAGCACATGGGAACATGGTGCAACACCATTTTGTGTGTTATCCTTATCAAGTTAAATCAACCTCACACAAGGCAGCAAGATAAAAACAACGTGAGAGAAGAGCTTCTAGGTAGCAGTGACCTTTTATACTTGTTTATCTCAGACATACAAACTAAAACTTGAGTCTAGAGACTGAACAGTTAGCCAACCAATATCACATTTTCTGTTTCTTATTAATGAAATCAGTTTGTTTTACTGTTTAAAGCCCAATTCCATGCAAAAAAGACTTGGCAAGAAATCTTAAATGATCACTCAAAAATAACGCATCTACCTTTTCAATGATCTCATAGCATTCTTCCAGCTTCTGAGTTCTGTCTTTCAGAACTGTACTGCTTTCATTGTAGACATTTAACCACTCTCTATAAGAGTTTTCTGACAGATCTGCATAGGCAATGCACAACGTCCTCAGACCTACAAAAACAGAACACAGCCATTATGCACAGGATAATTACACTGAGCATCAGCAAATTGTTAATGCCCTAATGAGAGGGGGCCTCTAACACACCCACTGGTATAACAGGGGCCTCTAATCTGTTTTCAGATTTAGGAAGAAAACCACTTGTTCATGGTTTTACTATAATGCAACTGCTACTGCAACAGAGGGAACAAAGCCAAGTACTTTACTGTGAACAGAGGTGTTACATCAGTCATACAGGCCTTATCTTTCATATCGTGCTGGATTCAGCCAGGAAGGAGTTAACTCTCTTTACCGTGGCTGCTAGGAAGCTGTTCCTGGATGCAGAGAGCAGCACTGATCAGGTCTCAGCTGGCACTGGGCAATGCCTGCACCAGATTCAAGGTCTTTCTCCACTTCTGATCCTGCAGCTGCGTTCCCAGCTCTCGCTGTCTCGCTACAGGCAGTGCTGGGACACACAGTTCAGGCACCTGACCCAAACTGACCAAGGGAGTATTTCATTCCATAGTACGTCATGCTCGGGGCAGAGGCAAGGAGGGGGTCCGGGAGCCACAACTCTCCCTTACTCTTGCTCGTTCACTCCCGTACACTTGCTAACCCTCTCCCTGACTCCTGTGTTAGCTGCTTTGCTAACTCCTGTGCTGGCTCCTTCAGGAGGGAGTTGGTGGGTTTGTTTAGTTTTCCCAGTCTTGCTATCACTGACAGGGTTCACTCAGAATCTGCTGTGACAGCACTTGGGCTCTGGCCCTCGGCCTGCGATCGCTCTCGGGCTGCGGCTCTCGGGCTCTCTGGGTCTGACTCCCACTGCTCAGTACCTGTTGTGCATCGGTCAGTGGGTGGTGAGGAATTGTATCATATTGTATCACATGTTTTACTTCCTATTATTTTAATTATTTATTAGTAGTCTTTGTAAGTATGAATTTAGATTTAATTAGTAAATAGTTCTCATCTCAATTTTACGAGCTTCCTTATTTCTTTTTCCTCCAACTCTCCCCCTCCACTGGAGGAGGGGAGGGGAGGGGGATTTATGAGAGTGGCTTTGTGGTATTTTGCTAGCCCGAGTTAAACCACGACACATCTTTGATGTCTTCATCTTCCAGGCTTCCCAGCACATTCAGGTTACCACTCTGCTTCCTAAAACTAGGGACTTGGTCATCCTACTTTTACACTGGAAAAACACACCTCTAACTCAAATGCATTTGAGGTATTCTGGGCAATACAACTCATGCCCTTTCCCTTCATCATTGTGACACAGAAGTCCATCTTGCTCTTCCAAATTCCACTTCCCTGCTGAAACCACACACAAACAGGCACAAACTTCTTCTGGTTTAAAGTTATCCTACAGTTATTTTGCTGATTACACACCACTTATCTTCATAACCATCATATTTGGCACTGTAAAGCTTGGGCAATGCAGAACATGCTGTAAGTAATTTGATAAATTGGTTTCTCATGACATGCTGTTTCTCTTACCTTCTGTTGCGAAGTATTCAAGATGGCATAGTGTTTGCTCCATATACTGGGAATCTTTTGAAAGCCTCTCAAAAATTACATTATCCTATTAAGACCAAATCAAATACCACAGAGTAAGTTCACATGTGAAGTTTCCATTTACATATTTATAAGCTCAAGTTAAGTAAGCTGAGTGATCTTGCTAATATGAGAAGCCAACACTACATTTTCAACTAATACATTTGGGTTTTAAAGACTCTGGTTTGAGTAAGTAATCTGGATTGTGCCCAGTGGCAAAGATACAGCATCCACTTTAAATGAGGACAGTTAAATAATGGGGACAGAAGGGAAACTCTGCCCTCCTCCCCCTCTTTCTACAAAGGGCTCCCCATTACAGGGCAGTACAGAACACACCTTTCTGAATTACCAAGTGTATATATATTTTTCAGAGAATTTAAGTGCCTGGTCTTATTCAGTACACAATGTATTGCTAAACAGAAGAGCTTCTTGCCATCCCCGCTGAAAAGGATTCCCATTGATGTTAAGAAACAAAAAGCAGAAACACTGAAAGAGATTCCACCACAAAATTCTCTCAAAAATAACCTTCCTCCTGCAGCAGCTTTCTTCATCATTAAATCAAAGGGCAATTGAGAAAGCCCAGGTAGCAACAGCAATCGAAATACAGCACCATTGCCTAGCTACCTAGAATATCTGGATTTTATTCAGCAACTACCAAGTTGCTACACATATGTAAAGTATAGAAACCATACTTTACTCAAACATGCACTCTTAAGCTGAGTAAACAGGCCTGCACATATTCTTGATTAGAGATGGCATACAAAGCCATTTATGATATAAGTGACAGGACAGGAGATGACTAGCAGAATGTGAAAGAGTTCACACAGAATAGGCAGTTCACTTACAGCTTACATGAGTAGCGAGTGCAGCAGAACATAGGAACACCAGACTACAGTAATGCCTACAACCCTCTCACTCTGTTAAGCATCTGAGCCTGCTCATGTGTAAGAGAGCACGAAATTTTACTGCTAACTTTCCTGTTCTCAATCCCTTCCAGTGCCACACACCAAGAAACAGTGTGAACTCAGACATGCTATGAGCAAGCAGCAGTCGCAGACTCATGCCGTCCTATCAGACACACAGCTTTGAAATAGCACACAGTCACACCGGGCTTAATTCACTCCCACTGCATCAGCATGAAGACAGCACGTCATGACCACATCAGGGCAGTTAAACTCACGCAACAGAGTAGCACACACTATGTCAGACTGAAATGCAAGTAAACCACATCCTTATAGAAGTCAGAAATAGTTTTCCCTGTTGCAAAATGCCACCTCCATAGTTTCCCATTGAAATCAGAACCACTCTCTGGCTGAGGCCAAGTTTTGCAGCCTTACTACTTGGGTGAGTTACTGCTCTCCTTGCTGAGGACAAAAACAGTGTGGTGCAAACCACAGTGACAAATAACTGACAAATAACAGTGCAGAGATGCAGCACAGCCAGATCAAGAGCCAAGCACTTGAAAACAGATTTTTCTATTAGATTCAAAGAGCAGCATTTAACCTGGCTGCTGAACTGCTGCTGCACAGCTGGGTTAAAGCCTGCCTTTGCTCAAGTGAAGGGTACTGCTCCCATTCATTTCAGAATTTCAGCTAGATAGTAGAAAGCCTAGCAGTCTTTCTGCCTGCAAAAAGAGTCAAAGGAGGAATCACAGATCTCTTAAATCACTTGGCTCTAAACAGAAAGCCAACAGGTATTACTGTGTGAAACATGAAATGCCAGCATCAGCCACAGATGTTGAAACAGGAACTGTAGTGTTAGTTCTCCATTAGGGAGCATAATTACTTACAGCCCCTTTGCAGTAGAGACGCAGTTGTCCTGCTGGAGTTCGAACAATCACTGACATCCTCTTCCTGTTACTATTGAAAGAAAAATACTTGTTTTTATTGGTCAGTGATGAAGAGTAAATCCTGTTCTAGCAGCAAATTTTCCCACAGAAAATTCACATTAGTGCATCTGACATCAGGGGAGGTGGTGTTATTTAAGTAACATAAGACCCCACAATCCTCAACAGCAAGGAGAAATATTAAATTGCCCATTTCCAGCTTCAGGCCTAAGGCAGAGCCCATCCTAACCAGCCTGAGAAGTCTTGATTGCTTGAAAAGTTAGTTTTTTCATAGCTGGAGTGGTTCTTAAAGGGAAATCAAAAAGCTCTCCAGCTGGAGGATGCCACATACTAAAAAACAAGTAATTACAGAAGCATTATCTCCATCTCAAAGCATGTTCTCAAAGTAGACACGTCATGAAGTCAATGAGGCACAGAAGACAATTCCAGGGCAGCAGCCTCCTAATAAGCCAATACAGCTCAAGTGGCAGGGGAAAGCTTCATGTTTACACCCCTACAGCCACCAGTTTGTAAGCAGCTCTTAGTCCCATATTGGAAACAAGGAGATAGAGGGAAAGGACAAAATTAATTAAGTTCAGTTTTCTACTGCATTAGTTGAACCTTTTTATTCTAGATAATATACTTTCAAAAATGGATCTCTTGTTCCCCTGCATTTAGTAAATTACAGGAAAACTTACCTGGAAAACTCCAGCACATTAAGAATTTCAAAGGTTTTTTCTTTTCCCAGCTATAAAAAAAAAGCATGTACTATTATAAGTATATTTTACAGGTATTCTTACATATGTAAACACGCCAGTTGGTTAAAGCACCTTTGTTACATAGCCCAGTGTAAGCAAACTGTGGTAATAGCTCCCTCTCCTGGTAAAAGTGAGGCAAAGCCCTATTTAATGAAGGTATTCTAGTCTTACTTGAACGTCGGCAATTGGGGCACTCTCCGTTTACTATTTTATACTATTTCAAAGAACTAATCACTTACTCTAGAGGGATAAGCATGTTTTGAAAGTTAATTTGCATAGTTAGTACTTAACATCTATCAACTAAGAGACATTATGACTGTGAATATTAATCTAACTTAAAATTAAAAAGCCATCAGATTTGGTATTACAATAACCTTTATTTGAACTGTGTTATTCCTTTTGCTTCAATTTACGAGCATATTAGAGTATACTTTTTTGTGGAAAAAATAGTTAATTGAGAAGTAATTCTCACTTCTCAGAAGTGATTCTCAGAAGTTATCACCAACAACTCATGGCTGGAGTTGAGCATAAGTAACCTAAAGAAGGAAAAGGATTTAGAAATGCTTTGTCTTTACCATTCCTGTTGTATAACAGATGGCAGGAACAGTGGGAATGACTGGAGTCAGAATTCCAGTGATGTTTGTAGCATGTGATTTAAGTAAATCACAGTACAGAGTTAAGTCCTACAAGGCACATACCAGTTCAGCAATATCCTCAAGAGCAAACACCATCTCCAACCCGTGTTACATGTGCTAACACACATGCAGGCAACAGGGAGAGACAGGAACCTCTGGGAGTGACAACTCTTATTACTGGCTACAGAATGAACATGCTCCCAGCTATCTACGTATGAGGAATATTAAAGTAGGTCAGGTGGGCCAGGGTCTTCCTGCAGAAAAGAACCTAGATGCTCTAGATAACACTGCTTATCCTAAGCTCTTCCTCTTAAACTAGGCAGCAGTTTTCTGATTAGTTGTAAAAAGTTTGTGACAAGACCCAGAACAATACACATGAAGTACTTAGCTTGGCAGCATACCAACCAACTTGAAAGTGAACACGCCTGAGAGGAGGAACAAAAATACACCCATTATTCTTTCTAAGCACCCTACTGTGTATTCCAGAGTAAGTTCTCCTCTCAGTTGTGCCTGTGTATATCTGGAGCTACTTCAGACTGCTGCTTAAGTCAGAATGTGTCCCCACGAGTTTGAGACTGCCTGTGTCACCTCAAATCTGTTAGCTACACGCCCCTAGCATACAGAGCTTGTTAAGCAGATAAAATGGATTTTTTTTCTTACATCAGCTACAGAATATCTTATTACAAGACAACAAACATTTAGAAGGACAGTAGTCACTAAACATAGCTATCAAAAATCTCCCAGACACATGAAAGTCCTTCTGATGTGCAGTATGCTCATCTGTGCTTCCCAGACAAGGGAAATATTCTTCAGGTAAAACTGCTGTCATTGCCCACATTAGCTTGCAACTTCTATTGCCCACACCAGGCAGAGAATTTAGCATCTAAAACCAGATTAAGACAACTTTTCCCACTCTGCAAAAGCCTTCTGCATGTAGTGTCCTACAGGCCCTGTAAAAGGGAATTCCCATGGACCACATGAGATATTTATGCACTACATGAGTTTGACAGTCACCCACATCTACTTACCGCATCGATGATAACTGAATGTGGAGTCCGTCCTGTGAAGACATAACCAAGTTTTTTTGCTCCTTTCACTAATGCCCCTTCATCTGCCAATACAAGAAAAGTTTACAGTTAATCTAGTATGTAGAAGAGGCCTGCAAATCCCATACATAAATACGCTATGCTGCCAAAACACAGAAGTCCACTTTGCCATGTACTCCCCCATCTGTAGAGCTGGAGAGTAGCTCCGAACATATTTCTACAAGAACATACATGTTTTAGTCCTACAAAGGCCAGGCAACATCAACTACACAAACTTCATAGTCAATCTGTATAAAACATCCTGTAATCACAGAATCATTAAACTGTTGTTGTGCAAGAAAATTTTCTACATGAGAGAGGAAATACCTGTTCTGAAATCACGATCAAAAGGTATGTTCCTCTGAACTCCTATAACATGCACTTAATCCATTTCCTGCTATCAAGACACCAAGTTCAGATGCAATATCAATACAGCATCATCTTCTGGAGAGTGAAGCAGGCAGTGTCATTAAGAGCTCAAGAACTGAGCTGAAAGCAGAGCCAAGACCTACCTCTAGTAGTTATACAACCTCATTAAGTACAAGTGGCATTAAACACAACCACCATATAGGTGGGTTTAGTGCCCAACTCAAGCAACCTTAATGTCTCTACAGTTCTCCATCTCCTCACAGTTCATAAACACTGTGGCCAGAGGTGCCTTATATGGGCTCCTCACCCAACTCATCAGGCAGTCTATTAAGACAAATCAGAAATTATGCCGCTTCATCACTCCATACATCACTATAAAAATTCTAGAAAATTCCACAGTAACAGAAATAAATTTGATGGGGAGCAGGGCTCTGTTGTTCTGTACCTTGGCCCTGTCTACCATCTTAATTACCTCTGTTACTTGCAAAAAAGTAATAAATAATGTGAAAGGCAAGCCCAAGCATGGCCAACAGTCTGCTCTTGGTTGTTGTGTCATGTACGAGTATCTTGTATCTGGACAGAGCAAGACAGGAAGCCACTGGATCAAGAAAACCAGTTTGCAGCCATGCCAAATAAAGCAAGTAACTGTTGATGCAGAAAGAATGAGTACTTCCACAGATCAGCTATACACACTTAAGTTTCACTTTTACTTTTGACCCCTGCAGAAAGGCCAGAAGAGAAGGTCTCACAAGACCAGGAGGGACCGTAAGCCTAGACTAGCTCTACAGATTTATCATGGACTTGGTAGTTTTGCACTGATGACACAATCTGACAGATCCAGTGCTGGCATCATGGAGGACATCTGGCTTTCAAAACCTTGGCAGAAATTGCTGGACCTTCC